>NC_140165.1:110697169-110747169 GCF_963971535.1 Notolepis coatsorum
TCTCTGTTCTCCTTCAAGCGCAAAGGGACGTGACACCCATCTCAATGCAGCCCCCCCTCCCTCCTTTACTCACAGATCCCTCAGTTCTGTATCTCCATGCTCCTTTCTCCTCTCTCTCCTCCTCCTCTCCACAGCTCTATGGTTCTGAGCTTGTCAGCAGGTGTGTGTGTGTGTGTGTGTGTGTGTGTGTGTGTGTGTGTGTGGTGTGTGTGTGTGTGTGTGTGTGTGTGTGTGTGTGTGTGTGTGTGTGTGTGTGTACATGTCCCCGTGTGTGTATTATCCGTCCCCCAGAATGGATTGATTGGGCCTCTCTCCATGTCAAGAGGCCTGTCATTTGCCAGTGAGACAGGCGAGGAGGAGACCGCGAACACATAGTCAGGATGAAATGCAGGCTGCGACAAAACCAAACTTGTTTGCCCTTTAATACCATATAAGTAAGGGATAATGTATAGCTACGAGGTCATTGTCGCAAAATAATTGACCGACACGGAGTTTAAAATACCGAGCCGCCTCGGCGAGGTGTTTTAAACGTCAGTGAAGGTCAATTATTTTGCGATGATGACCGAGTATAGCTATACATTATCCCGCTTATTACATGGCTAACTTACTAACAATATACCTAACTCATTTTACAAATCGCAGTTGTTCTGTGGCTCTGTCAGCCCAGATAAAGTGATTATTATTATCGCGGGCAGCCCGGCAGGTGTGTCTGATTGGCTGCACTGAAACAGTGTGTATCAGTGGGGCTTGATTACTCCAGCTGCGAAAAACAATAATCACTGGTGGTTATTGAAAAATAATTCACCGCTGTCGGGGGCTATTGACCAATCACAAGCAAGGCTTAGCAAGCATTTTGGCGAATGTGAAAACGCCATGTAATAATACCATATAATACCCAAAGCACCGCGCCAACACGCCGCCGTCTGTCATGACTGAACTGACAATCCCATTTTTGTTTATATCTTTTGTTTATATTCACATTTCCACCGGAATCTACAGAGTTTTCGGCAAGAGTTTTCTGTTGTCACTCAGTAGTACTCATTTATACAGTATATACTCCAGTTTCACTTGTACATTGTATATTGTTATTGCACTTTACTGTTACCTTTGCACTCTGGTTAGATATAATTTTATTTAATCTAATCTAAGTAAATCTAATAATCTACAAACTGAATAAATGTCCTACCTCATATAACCATTTTCGCACGTTTTCTTTGCTCTCACAATCCCATCTGTGTTGGAGATCGTATCGACCAATCGATTTGAGTCATGAACAATATTCATCTCACTTTCCCTTCCTTTCTGAAGCTGATAAACGCCAGAGCTGCGCTGACTTCTAACTCTAACCCTAACTACACACAAAATCTTTTGGCAATTATTTTCAACGCGAATACAGCATTAGATTCCTGTATGGCATGCCAATCTCGTTCCGGGGGGAAATCCATTCTGTCCCTTGAAGCTAACGTGATAATCGAACAATATGTAAAGTTAATATTTGCATTTCAACACGCGTACAACCATTCCCACGGCAAGTTGTTTCAGTTTGGCGGCTTGATATGACGTTAGCTTAACACTTTCAGTGCCGGCCGTGTTTTCCTTTTTACCCCCTTGAATGCCATCATCCACTTCAATGTTAGCGTTAAAAACGCATAATCTATGTTTTAAATGATGTGTCTAATCTGCCCGTCACTTATCAATGACTTGTTTGCAGTCAACATTGTCGAAACGGATTGTTTTTTAATCGGTTCATATCCTTTTTATAGCATTTCGAAAAGCTATAGTTTTCTCGAAAATTTCCGGAAAATAGAAAGATTCCCTCATAAACGGCATTTATTGGAATATTCTCGAATACACTATCACGTTGTCATTTGTCGGCCTATTTATGAATCGTTTTCAAATAAACGCTAGATTATCGATAGTAGATGTGTACTTATGCACGCTATAGAAGCGAGCTGAGAAATCGATTACCTCATTTCCTCAACATGACACACACACACACACACACACACATATACACATACGGGACACGTTGTTATCTCAGTGAATACAGCTCTGATTATCCTAAAACTGGTAACATAGACTCCTTACCTTAGATCAGATGTTCTCCAAAAAGATTATTCCAATTCCTGATCGCCATTCCAAATATCGATCGCGTTTATTGATTGATTATTGGCTGCTGTAAATACATATTTCAGGCTGCTTTCCAACTCGCGATCACTTCCATGTTCATCAGATCCCTCGCCAGGATAATGGAGCCAGTATAGGCTCCCCCCCCACACAGATCCACCAGTCTAATCGAATGGCCTGCAGTTACACAGGGATAGACGATAGGGGCGGTATTTTCCCATCTGAGCTCCTAGAGGGTCTGCTGTACCAACGGGAGACTCGGTTGATGAAATATGAATTCAGATCACTAATAAAAAAATCAAGCGACAATTTGCGTAGTCGGCACTCAACGGGGGGCATGAAAAGACGACATTACACGTCACTGGCACTCAAAGTGTTAAGGTGCTCCCATGGTCGAGCGGACTGTACTCGGAGCGGACTCCGCGGAGGTCCGTGCGGACACTTTGAGCTTTCATAGTCGAGCGGACTTCCGCGGACCAATTTCATGTCTCGCGCCAGTTTACAAAATTTTTCCCACGCTGTTCAACTTCTGTCATGTCGTCGTCATCCGATGTCAAAATGTCTGTTATCTCCGTTTCCAATATTTAGAAATAAAACTGGCAGTTTTACACACTTCATTTAGAAAAGCCATTCAAACATCTCAAGTTTCTTCAGATGATGAAAAAAGACATGGTCCAAATGTATATGAATTGGAATGGGTGACGATTAGCGATAGTAAAACTAAATTTAGCATCATCTACCTGCCAACGTTTTACCGGACCAATCCTACCCATTTAACCATGATCCTGCCCTACTCTCACTTGGCACGGAGCGAGTGTTCAGAGTAAAATGCAGATCGGCGTCACATTGAATGCAGGTCGATGTCAACCAAAAACGTCGAGCAGCGTTTTGTGACACCAAGTGAGCGGCGCGGACGTCCGCGCATTAGAAAATTGGAGCTTCGCACTTGGAGTCCGCGTTGAGTCCGCACGGACCTCCACGGAGTCCGCTCCGAGTACAGTCCGCTCGACTATGGGAGCCTTTAGCATTGTATATTGTCTAGCTAGTCAAGAAGGCCGACACTCGGTACCCAATGGCTAGCTAGTTAGCAAACATTAGCTTCTCGATTAAAGACAGTCCCTTTGTGCTTCTAAATACAGTGGAAACTGATTGTGTATACGACGACGTTATAATTTTGAAATGCAAACTGAATTAACTTTATATATTAATTCATAATCATAACATTAGTTATGGTTCAACCCAAAAAGGAAAAGATTTCACGCACAGAATGGGATTTATTTCTTCGCAGTGGAAATGAAATGACAAACGAGAATATTTACAGAGTGAGTTTTTGGCAGCTCTTAATATGGCCAGAAACCAGAGCGATGATATAAAAACGCTCTGACCTTTACACTGTGTAGCGTGTGTACGACTGGTGTGCACACGTCTAGCCAATCAGAGCTGCACACGGGGAGGTCGTGGGGGTCATGAAGTGTTTGTTCAAAGTGGGATAGCAGAGGAGAGCCGTAGGGTTAGCAACCTCAATGACGTTGGAACCTTGTGTATCTCGGAGCCCAGAACTCCCTGAGTGAACTCACCATTTCCTGGTTCACACTCCTCCAAGTCCTCGTCATCGCTGGGACACTCAGCAGATGCTACCAAGAGGTCATCCGTGTTCTGGAAGGAAGAGATTAAAGATGGTAGGAGGGCAGAGAGAGAGAGAGAGAGAGAGAGAGAGAGAGAGAGAGAGGGGAGGGGGGGGGGGCAGAGAGAAGGAGGCAGAAGGAGAAAAAGAGAAAGAGAAGAGAGAAAAGCGAGAGAGAAGGGGGGGGGGGTAGAGAGAGGGAGAGACAGAGGGAGAGAGAGAGAAGAAAGCTATGGTCAACAGCAAATTACTCTCAGACATTTCAACCGCGTATCGAATGAGACAGGCTGGTGAACACACTGAGGTGTCCAAGTACATGAAGGTACAAATACCGGCAGGTGTAGAAATTAAAAACCCATTGAATTTGACAAGGTCGCTCCGGCGGCGGCGGCGGCGAGTAGCTGGGGGGGGGGGGTTCTGGTTCCTCTCCGCTGCACAACTCACGGCGCTGGGCGTGTCTTGATGCTCCATATCTCTTTATCTCGCCGGCCCAGCCCCCCCCCCAGCTTATTATTCAAGGGGGGCTTTTATCAGGAGCAGCGTCATTGATTCCCAGCTCAGTTATTTGTCCACCACATAGATTATATACACACACACACACACACACACACACACACACACACACACACACACACGCACGCACGCACGCACGCACACACACACACACACACACACACACACACACACACACACACACACACACACACACACACACGCCCACGCGCACACGCGCCACACGCACACACACACACACACACACACACACACACACACACACACACACACACACACACACACACACACACACACACACACACACACACACACACACACACACACACACACACACACACACAGTACTCTTTCGTTCCCGTTATTAACCCACAGTCGGAGTGCATTCATTTAGTAATCAAATTGTGCGAGTGTGTGCGTTTGAGCGGGCATGCATCACCTGGCTGTCAGACGTACCTAATAACCCGATGCTGTGGTTTCCCGGGCGGTGTATTATATTTAGGCATCAATTTCCATCTCTCCGCGAATCAGCCAACCCTCGCTTCCACTAACCAAATAAAAAAAACGGCTGGGGGATGAATTATTTTTTAATATAGGCTTAAAAGTACACAGGGCTTTTTCCATGGTTGCTTTTTATTCCCACCGCTTTTAAATTAAGCATCACTTGAATCGATAAACCCCCCTCCCTGGGCACAATACCTGCGCTTAATCATCTGATCTTCTGTGCTGCCGCCTGTAGTTCGTCGGTGAAAAAGGCCACCACTGTGTGTGGGAACTGTGTAGCGTTCTGGTACAGGAAAGGACAAAACAATCCCCCTCATCATTCTACCTGTAACGTTCTGGGTCCTCGGGTCTGGTTGACCTGAGACGCCGGCTACCATTCTGTCACCTGTCACTTTACCTTCTTGTATTGTTGTTTGTCACCTGGGATTGGCTGTCACTGTGGAACGTGTGGAATGTTTGGTATGCTGACCCTTAAATAACTCCTGTCTTCTCTGTCCCTCGTCGGCTCTTCGCACTCTCTCCAGACCCAGTACGCGGCTGTACCAAGAACAAGCGCTGCTGTGACGTGTATTCTCTTCTATGGTTCTCTATTGTTTAGTACTCTTATTTACCTAACTGCTCTATAGTGTGTTCCTGAATAAAGAGGATACACGAATTTTGAAGAGCGAACCTACTCTCCGCCGTCTCCTTATTGCCACCACTATTGGAACTCCACTCTCTTACCTGGTACCTCTGTAACACTACCTGGGGCCAGGGGTGTAAAGTACTTGAGTAATTGTACTTCGTTACAATACTTAAGTACTGTTTTTGGGGATTTGTACTTTACTCGAGTATTATTAGGTTTACTTGTACTTTTACTTAATTACATTTCAGAGAAACAAAACTTACATTTAAAATGCAAAGGTACAAAGTACAAATCTCGCAGGTCCAACTATTTTAATTAGTATATTTGTTTCTCTGGCCGAACTAACGTTAACGTTAATCCTGCGGCCACACTTTATTTAAAAACAGCCAATCAAATCCCCAACAATGGAAAATGAACCCGCCCATACCCATGCTGATTGGTCCTTGTGCAAGACTAGAAATCTGGGATCTTTGATTAAACACCTGCTATCAGAAGGATAGTCAGTCAGAAAAAAGGTTTGTAATTTTACTTTTTAGTACTTAAGTAGATTACATTTAAAAGTAGAAACTTTTTTACTTTTACTCAACCTGTGTTTTTAAGGCAGAGACGGTACCCATACTTTCACTTAAGTATAATTTCTGGGTACTTTTTACACCCCTGCCTGGGGCCGTATGTCACCACGGAGGATCGCTGAGTCTAGCTTTAGGGATGCAACCATATGAACATGTTGGCCGATACCAATATTACCGATGTCAATATGATCTGTATAAATAAAACAAAATTTGTATGATCATTTTGTACATGCTATTTCTGTATACAGTATACTGAAACCATGTTAGTCCACAATCCTGCACTGTGTCATTGTCACATGCAAGTAATGTTACCCAAACAAACTCTGCGTGGCCAAAAAAAGATAAAAACACACACACGCATGCACGCACCCACGCACACACACACACGCACACGCACACACACACACACACACACACAGCAGCTAGACTGAGAGATAATCATCAGCAGTCTACACCGATTAAAAACACAGATATACCTGTAACCTGCCGATATATATCTATTCAGTTTTGCTCATTAGATCGATTCTGATCGATATGGTCATCAATATATTGTGCATCCCGGTATGTAACTTGACTGGCCATACCAGTGACACTCTATATAAGAAGAGACAGCACACTGGGAGTTTTGAGTGGAGACATTTGTAAAACTAAATATGGAGGCACAAACTAAATCACTTGCTAGTTGCTACAAAATTGACCTATTGAGAGAAAACAATATGTGATGTTATTTCATGTATATTATAATCTACTGCATTTCCAGGTGAGATGTGAGCTTTAAAGATGTTTAAAATGAATCACGACCTCCGCAGTGAGTGGTTGCCATGGTAACTAACGTCTCTGGCAGAAACCACTGGATGGTCAGGTCTTGGCACTCTTGTTAGTTACCGTCACCAAGATGGCGGTGGAGTGAGCAGTCGTGTTGCTGTACCACATTCAAATAGTATAGTAAAATAGTAGTAAAGTATCTAGAAAAATGATGGATTACATGCAATTTATTTAATCTGAATCTGGTTAACCAAGTAAGCCCGCCCCCGCCCAGTTTACTCCTGTATCCCTGTACCTCGACATTGAATGCTGTTAGTTAAGTGTTTTGTGGAGTTTATGTGTATTTGTGCTTACCCCCCCCCACCCACCCATCCACCCAACCCCCTCCAAATGTACAGTTTCTTCCCCTTCTAATGTATATATATATATTTATTATCTCTTTCTCTTAAACAGTATTGTATATTTGTATGGCTTGCATGTCATAAATGTCTTGATGAATTGAAAATGGAGGACCTTGATGTAAACAAGACGAAAGTCTTTCTCTGGTCTGCATCCCCTTAACAATTGTTTGTATTGAGCCGTACTGTATTGTACCCATTCTGCAATCTGTTAATAAAGTTTTCAATCAATCAATCAATCAATCAATCAATCAATCAATCAATCAATCAACCAATCAATCAATCAATCAATCAACCAATCAACCAATCAATCAATCAATCAATCAATCAATCAATCAATCAATCAATCAATCAACGTGCTGCATTGTATGCTTGCACTGTGAGTCCTTGTACTGTGTCAATAGTTGTGTGTCCATTCATTCAGTGTTGGTATGTTGCTCTGCTGTGAGACTCATAAGAAGTCATAACTGAGCATCCTGTCCTGATCTGCGTGTTTGGTGGCAGGTAAGACCAGGCCAGGTTGCAGAGCATGATCAGGATGGAGAGTAGGGTCACTGGGTGAGACCAGGTGTCGGCTGCTCAGTTGTGTGAAGATACTCACCCACTACACTACACATCCTCAATCACCCTACTCACTACACTACACATCCTCAATGACCCTACTCACTACACAACACATCCTCAATCACCCTACTCGCTACACTACACATCCTCAATCACCCTACTCACTACACAACACATCCTCAATCACCCTACTCACTACACTACACATCCTCAATGACCCTACTCACTACACTACACATCCTCAATCACCCTACTCGCTACACTACACATCCTCAATCACCCTACTCACTACACAACACATCCTCAATCACCCTACTCACTACACTACACATCCTCAATCACCCTACTCACTACACTACACATCCTCAATCACCCTACTCACTACACTACACATCCTCAATCACCCTACTCACTACACAACACATCCTCAATCACCCTACTCACTACACTACACATCCTCAATCACCCTACTCGCTACACTACACATCCTCAATCACCCTACTCACTACACAACACATCCTCAATCACCCTACTCACTACACAACACATCCTCAATCACCCTACTCACTACACATCCTCAATGACCCTACTCACTACACTACACATCCTCAATCACCCTACTCACTACACAACACATCCTCAATCACCCTACTCACTACACTACACATCTTCAATCACCCTACTCACTACACTACACATCCTCAATGACCCTACTCACTACACAACACATCCTCAATCACCCTACTCACTACACTACACATCTTCAATCACCCTACTCACTACACAACACATCCTCAATCACCCTACTCACTACACTACACATCCTCAATGACCCTACTCACTACACTACACATCTTCAATCACCCTACTCACTACACAACACATCCTCAATCACCCTACTCACTACACTACACATCCTCAATGACCCTACTCACTACACTACACATCCTCAATGACCCTACTCACTACACTACACATCCTCAATCACCCTACTCACTACACAACACATCCTCAATGACCCTACTCACTACACTACACATCCTCAATGACCCTACTCAGTACACAACACATCCTCAATGACCCTACTCACTACACAACAGCTATCGGGGCGCTGGAAGGTTCCTGCAAAGAACAATAAAAACAGACAGATGTGGCAAGTATTTTCAGCAATCAGACTGTTAAACAAAGGGGACAGAACACCACCACAGGGTCTACCAGTAGTTTGTCTAGGGCTATGTGCAACGGTAATCCTTGTGCAATAATGGGTACGGTGCAATATATTTGTGTGTGTTTTTATACTTTGTTAGGGGACTGCATATAGGGGATTGCGTATTGTATATTTGTATTTGTATCTGTTCCTGTTGTGACTGCACCACTCAAATTCCCCTACTTGGGATAATAACGTTTACCTTACCTTTCCTAGCTGATGAAAGTGTTTCTGATGATCATACCTTGGGGAGGCAAGTCTGAAAGCCTTTCCATTCACGGAGACCAGGGAAAGGAAAACTCTTTATTTTCCAAGTTCATTTTACATAAACACCATCTTTGATGTGGTAATAATATGTACATTTTTATCATTAATATTTAAATGTATTTCGAATTTGCCTCATTATAGCCTATTCATATTCCAACAGTATTCTTAGGGACAACTGACAGCCCTGGCACCTAGCATGCATGTCTTTTATGGTGTGGGAGGAAACCGGAGGAAACACTGGGATAACTCCACACTCTGATAACAGGAATTTACGCTGTACTGGGGCGGCTGGGTGGCGTAGCGGAGATTGCGCTCGTCACCAATGCAAGAGACTCCGGTCTCGACTCCCCGAGTCAGCATTGCCTGCGGCTTGGGCCAGTCGTCATACTATCTCAATTGGCAGAGGTAGCGGGTGGAAAGTCGATGGGTGGGGATTGGATGTTGTGGACAGCGACTCCTACAGTTCGGTTGGGTGATGCCTGCACAGCAGAGACAGGAAGTATCGGGGGCAGCGTGAGCCTGTCTGGTGAAAAGATGCGACAGGCTGCCTCCTTGTGTACCGGAGGGGACACGTGATGCAAGGCTTCTATCCTCACTACAGCCGACCAGTGGGGGGCATAGTATAGCAACGTTCAAGACAGGGGAGGGGAGAATTGAAGGGGAGAATTGGCGATACGAAATTGGGATGGGAGTAAAAATAGAAAATAAGGAGAAAAGGCAAAAAATAAATAAAAGATTACGCTGTACTAACCACTGTACTAACCACTGTACTAATCACTGTACTAACTACTGTACTAACCACTGTACTAACCACTGTACTAACAACTGTACTAACCACTGTACTAACAACTGTACTAACCACTGTACTAACTACTGTACTAACCACTGTACTAACCACTGTACTAACAACTGTACTAACCACTGTACTAACCACTGTACTAACCACTGTACTAACTACTGTACTAACCACTGTACTAACTACTGTACTAGCCACTGTACTAACCACTGTACTAACTACTGTACTAACCACTGTACTAACCACTGTACTAACCACTGTACTAACTACTGTACTAACTACTGTACTAACCACTGTACTAACCACTGTACTAACCACTGTACTAACCACTGTACTAACCACTGTACTAACCACTGTACTAACCACTGTGCTGCCCTCATGTTTGCATGTTTGCATCTTTGTCGTGGCTGTATAGCCCGAAACCCACTGACACAACACCCAAATTGGGGTGAAGTAATGACTCCATACTCGTTGTCACAGAGAACTAACTCTAGTAACAAGGGGTGGGGGGGGGGGGGTTGAGAATCGTATATCTTATATTCTAACCACCAAAGCGCATTATTCGACTATGACCACACACACACGCACGCACGCACGCGCACGCGCACACACACACACACACACACACACACACACACACACACACACACACACACACACACACACACACACACACACACACACACACACACACACACACACACACACTCTCCTCTCCTCTCCTCTCCTCTCTCTGAGTCTGTGTTGCTTGCCTCTCATGGGGTAGTAAGGGGGTGGGAGGTTCATTAGAGCACCATAGTCCTTCTGTGCTGTATTTATAAGGCCATTACTATGTTTGCTCTAGCACAAAATTACACAATTTGGCTCCATAGGATGGATTATTAACCACCCACAGGACTCTATGCCTACGGTGTGTGTGTGGGAGCTTATGTTTGTTACTTCATGTGTTTGAGTGTGTGTGTGTGTGTGTGTGTGTGTGTGTGTGTGTGTGTGTGTGTGTGTGTGTGTGTGTGTGTGTGTGTGTGTGTGTGTGTGTGTGTGTGTACGTATGTGCTCACACGTGTGTGTGTGTGTGTGTGTGTGTGTGTGTGTGTGTGTGTGCACACATGTGTGTTCTGAGCAGGCATTTTTCTATTAGTTTGACAGTTGAACCCTTGCACTGAAGAACCATATAACCATATATTGTTTGGACAGCCCATGTATTTGCAGTTGTAAAGTCATCATTATTATTATTATTATTATTATTATGTTTTAAAAAAAAAGTTTACCCTCATTGAAAGTTTGAGTGAGCAAGTTTCCTGACATTATTGTTGGATTTCGACCATAATCAGCCAGTATCACCTCTTCATCTGTGTTCCTGTAGTTTCTGCGTTGTGTTTATCTCTCTCTCCGAAGTCGACCTTCTCATACTGGCTGTACATCGAATGTCATCCCCCTTATATGCAATCCGTAATCATAAGAATAAGAAGAAGACACTGGCAAAGTGATACCTTTCTTGGAAAACGTTGTTTATTCCATAAACAAAGCCTCGTAATCAGATGGAAACCAGTTCTGTATTGTCCTTGAAAAGTCTTTGGAAGAAACTAAATTCATTATTCTAATGATCTCTCCTTTCACCCCTCTCGGTGGTCGTCACGGCCTAGCTGTTATCCAAAAGCCTTCTTGGTTGTCGTGCCACGACAGTCCTCCCCTCCACCCTTCCCCGCGAGGGAAGGGGGGGAAAAATCGTTTAAAAGTCTCTGATCAAGCTTCTTCTCGGCTGTGCCTCGTATCTGAATCTAACCTACACTGCAAGAAACTCACAGCTATAAACTATAGCACTTAGCAACAGCTAACCCGCCCCTTCGACTTGTTACTATGTGACACGCTGTCTTCTTTGACCCAAATCACTATAGCAACGGTCTATAGCTCTCTCTCTGACCAAAACCCTGCCTGCTTAGTGCTTATCTAGTTGTTTATGGTACAAGCTGCCGAACGACCTCGGAGCACTGGGCTCTGCTTGCTACCGTGGAGACACAGAACTGACTGCCCTACTTTTAAGATCTATAGATCAGTCTGAGTAGATGCGATCACCCACCGATATATATACATTATATACACATTGAAAAACATAGACATCCTTCATTATGATACAAACATTTTTAACCCTAGCCCTATTTGCTACTTGCTAATAATGGTCCTCATTCTCTAATGGCTTCGTTTAGTAAATTTGTTGTTGGATTTATGTAAGATTAAGAAACTTGAAAAGTCGTAAGTTGGACGTAAGTCAGACAGACCAGTGTGCGCCCGTGTTTTTAACAGCTTTCTTTGGGAGAAGTCCTTGGGGATTGTGTCACTTAGATTCTACAGACTTCTGCGGAATTAAATAATTATAATGATAATAAATATGACAATTTTAACAATTTCGTTTTACATATATAGTCATGACTCAACGAACCTTGTCAGAAAATAAATAAATAAGAACTGAACCCAATCGCGTGAATGTAGCTATAGTGGAATAGACTATTCATATTCCATATACCTCTTGTTCTCTATGATATTATTTATTGTTGGTTTGATTTATTTATTACATTGCTTGCGCACATCTAAGAGCCAGTGGAGAAACAGCTTGGTGATGATGCATAAGGCAGATGCACTCAGTGCACACACACACACTGTATACGCATGCGTAATGAAGCAGTACAATAGGCTTTTATTATTCTAATTACTTGTTTTATTAGGAAATAATATATGGATATGTGCTGCCCTATAGTACTAAGTCATACTGTAGAACTGTGTGTGTGTGTGTGTGTGCAAGGTTCGAATTATCACCTGAGAGCTATGGGGGCCCCCTGAATTTTTTTTTTTTTACAATTTTTTTCCTGAAATTGTGGCTGTTTTCGAAGTCATATTTAGAGGAATATCTCATTAGGATTAGTCTAATACTAAGTAATAATGACATCACACAACAGTCTAATCATTAGACTATTGTGTGATGTCATTATTCAGTCTCATTCTTAACCATCAATATTTGTTCATTTTCTTACTCACCTCTGATATATAATGCCATATATATATATATATATATATATATATATACAACAATTTAATTTGAAAAAATGAGACCAAATTTATGAACTTGAATTAACATTTATTTGTCTCTGCACTTATAAATCAAAAACTAACAAAACAATCTAATGGAAAATAAATAGTTGTATGGCACAACAGCAGCATTTATCAGGATACAGTAAGTAACATTATCATCTGATAATAAAATGAACATAAAATAAATACTTGTATAAATCTAAATAAATAATGTTTTTTTTCATCTCTGTGGCAATGTGCTCTATGATCTGTGCACAAGAATGATGGGATCAGTGAGCTGGCCCGACTGTCGCACCGTTCAACTCATTAAGTGTCATAAGGGGGTTCAATTTGGTATACAGCAACCTTTTTTTAGCGACAGTATATGCTGCCCTGAATGAACTGGCTGTCTCCTTGAGCAAAGCAGATGTGATTTCGCTCACTTTTTTTGGAAGCACTTCCTTCTGGTTTTGACTTTCTATTTCTATAGCTTGCTTATGAGCAATGCTATCACTCTGCAAGTATATTTTCTTCCTCAACTTCTTGCCCTGAGAGCTAGTCACAGTCCCATTCATCCACTGCTCTGCCAAATGGGCTCCAAATGATTTATTTAACAATGTCTTGGCGTTTTTACATGGAAGGCAGCCAATGCATCCCTCCTTGGCAAATAACCAGCTATATTTATTTTTCCAAAAGTTCCAGTGACTCGGACCCCAGCATTGTGGTGGTTGAGTAGCAGCACAGTCCAGGTCTAGTGGTGGAGACTCGGGTCTGGCAGTGGCAACCGGCGCGGTAACAATAACAGGTGCACTGCCCACAGGGGCAGCAGAGCTAACACTAGTACTAGCACTAGCAGTGTCAACTTCAGTGACAGTAGCGCTGCTAGCTGCTGCACTAACAGCGTCAGTCTTTGGCCTTTTTATAAAACCAAAGCTGTCCAGCTTTGTACAGCCTTGCGGCGGGTTGAGCCTATTTTTTGGCGGCATGTGGCGTACTGTTTAGTGTTTATGTTTTCAGTTGCAGGACACGGACCGGCAGCCTTCTGTTTACATCAGCTGCTTGCTGCTTCTTCTTCACTAGGTTGCAGTAGCGTTAAACTTATGGGCGACGCTCATGGGCGACGCATAGCGGCTTGGAGGTGAAATGCAGCCTATTCCACAACATTAATTACTCGGTTATTTTAAAAACTGAAAAGAAAAATATGATCGTATTCGTACATAAAAAAAAATAAAAAAAAATATTATATTATTTGAGAGACCCCCACAGGGGGTCTTGACTATGGGGGCTCAGACTCTAGCTATGGGGGCTGAGCCCCCATTGGCCCCCTCATAATTTGAACACTGTGTGTGTGCGCTGAGTGCATCTTTTTTATTTATTTATTTTCTGACATGGTTTGTTGAGTCATGACTATAAATGTAAAATGTAATTGTTAATGATACAAATATTGTTGTATTATTATTGTTATAATTATTTAATTTCGAGGATGTCTGTAGAATCGAAGTGGCCACAATCACCATGATGTATCCGAAATGAAGCCTTTAACAAGTTTATTCACATGTGCATTGTATGTTACTGTTGCATTTTACTATTACATTTCGCTGCTGATGGGACAAAACCTCCTAACTCCATAATTTTTTTTTAATCAACTCAGTAGATCATCCTCCATGTGTGTGTGGTTTTACAAAGTCTACACAATGGGAAAGCATTAAACCAATCATCTGTCTAAACCTCGTAACTCTATTCGCCCTCAAATCTGTGTTCGTTTTTTTCATCTGCTGAAAAGTTGGGTTTTTGGAGTTATGAGGTTTTGTCCCGCCAACAGCGATTTGCACATTTGCACTGATTTAGTTTGCAGTGTGTGTGTGTGTAATGCTCCCGATGCCTCATTTGAGTCATGACTACAAATGCAAAACGTAATTGTTAATGATACAAATATTGTCATATTTATCTTTATTATAATTATTTAATTCTGAGGATGTCTGTAGAACTATTTATCCCAAATAAAGCCTTTTACCAGTTTCATCATTTTGTACCTGTTTTGTAACTGCATGTTACTATTTCACTTTACTGTTACATTTGCACTCTGGTTGGATGTTGTATTGTACTTGTGCTGTATAATGACAATACCCCTTGATGCCTCGGGGGTCGATACTGGGCCCCATCCTTTTTCTATTATATATGTTGCCCTTAGGCTCAATCCTTGCGAAGCACAACATGTCCTTCCACTGCTTTGCCGGTGATGTGCAGATCTATCTACCCCTAAAAGCAAAAGGCAAGGTTAGATTGCCTGGCTGACATAAAAATATGGATGAGTGCAAATTTTCTCAACTTAAACGAGCACAAAACAGAGATCATTTTAATTGGAAACGCTTCGGTTGACTCTACTGTCAATGCCCTAGGCCCTCTGGGCTCAAATATCCGCTCCTCTGTCAGGAACCTTGGAGTAATCTTTGACAGAAATCTTAAATTCGATAAACAGGTTAGCTCGGTGGTTAAAACCAGCTTTTTCCACCTCAGACTCCTGGCTAATACCAAACCATACCTCTCTCAGAAGGATCTGGAGAGGGTGATCCATGCCTTTATTTTGACCCGGCTGGATTACTGTAATGCGCTGTATGTTGCCATTGACCAGTCGCTGCTCTGTCGCCTGCAACTGGTACAGAATGCGGCTGCCCGTCTTCTTTCCGGTACCAGGAAACGTGACCACATCACACCAGTCCTAGCTTCACTCCACTGGCTCCCCGTCCGTTTCCGTATAGTTTTAAAGGGGA
This sequence comes from Notolepis coatsorum, assembly GCF_963971535.1. NCBI lineage: Eukaryota > Metazoa > Chordata > Actinopteri > Aulopiformes > Paralepididae > Notolepis > Notolepis coatsorum. Next base: position 110,712,966 of record NC_140165.1, read on the forward strand.
ACTATTTTACTATTTCTTTCACTATTTGGGCACTTTTACACAATTCCTGTGAGTCTATGGAACACCTCTGTAATATATATATTTTTTTTATTCATTGTTTTGTATTTCTAATCAAGTCCTCAAAAACAGCATTTTTCTACCTCAAGATCTCGAGCCGTTTTGAGCTAATGTGGACTGGGGTGCAGGGGCCTGTGTGCAGCTGTTCTTGTATCTGAACATTAACATGCAGCGGTGTCTTTATGACATCACATATCGCGCACATTTTCAAATGACTCAGTTCAGTGAGGGTGAATATTGTGAGAGGAGAATTGGAAGAATGCGCCAATATGAGAATTTTGAGACATAGATCATATTAATATAAGTTCACATAGCTAGGAAACAATGATAAACACTCAAAAAGGCCATTTATAAGATAGTTCCCCTTTAAACTATTACTGAGCATTTTTAAAGCACTACACGGGCTGGCTCCACTGTAACTAGCTGAGCTCCTGCACCCCCACACCCCATCCAGAGCCCTAAGGTCTGCTGACCAGCTGCTGCTGGAGGTGCCTAGGACCAGGCTTACAACTAGGGGAGACATAGCCTTCGCTGCGGCTTCCCCTCGGCTCTGGAACAGCCTCCCCCCACATAAGATCTGCCCAAAGCCTGTAAATCACTGCTCAAAACCCACCTCTTTTCCATGGCCCTTGACCAGATTTAGCCTGCTACTTTTGCTGTAACTCTGGACTTTTTTTTATCAAATTTCTTGTCTCTTTTATATTGCACCTTGTTCTTGTGTTTTTTTCTTAATTGTACAGTACCTTACAGTACCTTACAGTATTTTTGGTATATATTTCTTTTTACTTATTACTGTAGTGTATGTGTATTTATTAAAGGGGAACTATTTTACTATTTCTTTCACTATTTGGGCACTTTTACACAATTCCTGTGAGTTTATGGAACACCTCTGTAATTTTTTATTTTTTAATTCATTGTTTTGTATTTCTAATTAAGTCCTCAAAAACAGCATTTTTCTACCTCAAGATCTCAAGCCGTTTTGAGCCTGGGCTCCAACCACTGTGTGCAGCTCATCATGAGCCTGATGCCACACAGCCACATTATCATGCAGCTGTGTCTCTCTGACATCACAAATCATCACATTTTCAGATGACTCAGTTCAGTGAGGGTGAATATTGTGAGAGGAGAATTGGAAGAATGCGCCAATATGAGAATTAGAGACATAGATCATATTAATATAAGTCCACATAGCTAGGAAACAATGCTAAACACTGAAAAAGGCCATTTATAAGATAGTTCCCCTTTAAGGCTGGGCTAAATTAACGGCAGACTATTATCGCGCGATAAATAAATTGCCGCCGTTAATCTATTCTCAAAATTGGGTCTGGGAGCCAATTACATTAGCTGATGTATACCTGGTCGAATTACTCTGTGTGTGCGTGGAACTCCTGTGTGCAGGAGACACGTTGTGAGCGTGTTTGTTTACACACTGCTACTCCACTCGCGTCGCCAATAAACATAATAGTTTCAAGACATTGTGTCGATCTGAGAGAAGAATCAAGCATCGGAAATACATTTGGACTGCAGTATTCTGTTGTGGATGGTTAAAACCTTTGTTTACATATTGTGGTGTGGATTAAAAGTTTTAAAACGTTCGTTTCTGGACCAGTTTTCTGCCTGGCTCAAATCAAGCTGGCAGGCGCGTTCGAAGTTGAACACAGCTACAACCTCCACTCCACCACAAGTCTCTGTAAGTAAGCTAGCTAATGGCTAATGCATCCACACTAATGGCAAGTATTTTCATATCTTAACCAACGTTGCAACTTGCAAGGCGCTTATAATGAAACGTTCCAACGGCGACATCAATTGTTCATTAATTCATTCAACCTAGCGTGCACTTATTTTCAACCTAGAACCTAAGCGCGCTCGCTCTCTCTCTTCTGTGTGTGAGGGAGGGAGGGAGGGAGGGAGGGAGGGAGGGAGGGAGGGAGGGAGGGAGGGAGGAAGGAAGTGGTGGGGAGTGAGGAATGAATGAATGAATGAATGAATGAATGAATGAATGAATGAATGAATGAATGAATGAATGAATGAATGAATGAATGAATGAATGAATGAATGAAAACTTTATTTAACAGATTGCAGAATGGGTACAATACAGTACGGCTCAATACACACAATTGTTAAGGCGATGCAGACCAGAGAAAGACGTTTGTCTTGTTTACATCAAGGTCCCCCATTTTCAATTCATAGTGACATTTATGACATACACAACATATATGACATCATGATATTTATGGTATAGGGACATACGTGACATACAGGGACAGAGAGCAAGAGACATACTAGGAGAGAGAGATTAGTGGAAACTGTCAAAATGATCAACAGATGTTGACTGTAAGAATCTGTAAGGGCATCAATGGGAGCAATACATTTTTTTTAAAGTAACTAAATAGTTACTTTTCACAGTAACACATTACTTTTGGGTGTAAGTAACTAGTAAAGTAACTGAGTTACTTTTTAAATGAAGTAACTAGTAAAGTAACTGGGTTACTATTTTTCAGTAACTAGCACAACACTGCATAGAACACACATATTTTGAATGCCTTCGGCAGACTTCAAATGAGCCATTTTAATTAACTCCAGGATTGCAGATAGATTAATCTAGATTAAAAAAATTATCTCTGCCCACCTCTAGTATTTATCATGTACCTGTAAAACACTTTGGTTTGGCTGTAGTCATTTGTAAATGTGCTATAGAAATAAAGATGACTTGACTTGATTTGACTTGACTTGTGCTGAGAAAGGTCTCTACTGATCAACAACATTGGTATTGTAAATTGTAAATAGGGTTCCAAAACCTTGGAACCTGTTGGAGATACAAGGTTCTCACCCAACGGCACCAACATACATATCATATCATTTTTATAGGTCTATTTAAATGAGTCTATTTTGTTTTAGGATGCATATAAAAATGTCATGGAAATGGTGAGGTTAAGGTTAGGTAAGAAAAGGTAAGAGAGAGGTTAAAGTTAGGGTGAGGTTAAGGTTAAGGTTAGGTTAGGTTAGGTAAGGTAAGGAAATGTAAGGGATATGTTAAGGTTAGGGTGAGGTTAAGGTTAGGTAAGGTAAGGTAAGGGCGAGGTTAAGGTTAGTGTAGGGTTAAGGTTAGGTAAGGAAAGGGAGAGGTTAAGGTTAGGTAAGGTAAGGGAAGGGAGAGGTTAATGTAAGGAAAGGGAGAGGTTAGGTAAGGAAAGGGAGAGATTTAGGTTAGGGTGGGGTTAAGGTTATGGAGAGGTTAAGGTTAAGTATGGTAAGGAAAGGAAGAGGATAAGGTTATGGTGAGGTTAAGGTTAGGTAAGGAAAGGAAAGGGAGAGGTTAAGGTTAGGTAAGGTAAGGGAAGGGAGAGGTTAAGGTAAGGAAAGGAAAGGAAAGGGAGAGGTTAAGGTTAGGTAAGGTAAGGGAGAGGTTAAGGTTAGTGTGGGGTTAAGGTTAGTGTGGGGTTAAGGTTAGGTAAGGAAAGGAAAGGGAGAGGTTAAGGTTAGGTAAGGAAAGGAAAGGGAGAGGTTAAGGTTAGGTAAGGAAAGGAAAGGGAGAGGTTAAGGTAAGGAAAGGAAAGGAAAGGGAGAGGTTAAGGTAAGGAAAGGAAAGGGAGAGGTTAAGGTTAGGTAAGGTAAGGTAAGGTAAGGGAGAGGTTAAGGTTAGTGTGGGGTTAAGGTTAGTGTGGGGTTAAGGTTAGGTAAGGAAAGGAAAGGGAGAGGTTAAGGTTAGGTAAGGTAAGGGAAGGGAGAGGTTAAGGTAAGGAAAGGGAGAGGTTAGGTAAGGAAAGGGAGAGATTTAGGTTAGGGTGAGGTTAAGGTTATGGAGAGGTTAAGGTTAAGTATGGTAAGGAAAGGAAGAGGATAAGGTTATGGTGAGGTTAAGGTTAGGTAAGGAAAGGAAAGGGAGAGGTTAACGTTAGGTAAGGTAAGGGAAGGGAGAGGTTAAGGTAAGGAAAGGGAGATGTTAGGTAAGGAAAGGGAGATATTTAGGTAAGGAAAGGGAGAGATTTAGGTTAGGGTGAGGTTAAGGTTATGGAGAGGTTAAGGTTAAGTATGGTAAGGAAAGGAAGAGGATAAGGTTATGGAGAGGTTAAGGTTAAGTATGGTAAGGAATGGAAGAGGATAAGGTTATGGTGAGGTTAAGGTTAGGTATGGTAAGGAAAGGGAGAGGTTAAGGTTATGGTGAGGTTAAGGTTAGGTATGGTAAGGAAAGGGAGAGGTTAAGGTTAGGGACAGGTTAAGGTAAGGTTAGGTAAGGCAAGGAAAGGAAAGGGTGAGGTTAAGGTTAGGGTGAGGTCCAGCTATTCATTAGAAAAGGTGAGGTTTAGGCAGGTACTGTACAACTCACTGTTTAAATCCATATTTTAACTACTGTACAATGAAACATTAACATTGTGACGTTCTAAAAACTTTGATATGTATTGTTAAAATTTTATATCAACACGTGACCTTTTCTACATGAATCGGCAGACATTCAAAACACGAGAATGCACTGAACCTGCTCCCAGTTTTCATCAGCGAGGGAAATGCAGGGCCAGGGGCCCTGAAGATCAACTAACAGCAGAGAGCAAAAGATGGAACAGACAGAGAGGAAAGTCAATAATAGAAGGGGCCATCTGTTTTGGGTGAGAGGTGAGAGTTTAGAGATATGCCGCCTTGTTCCCCTTTGTTGTCGCGGCTGAATAGAAACAACCGTGATCATTAACACATTGGTTGCCAGCAGGGGGTGCGCGATTTATCGCTTGAGTGCCAGCGATTTAGTCAATGAGAGGACGAGCACATTTGCGAACGCATAAACTATATCTTAAATTATGGCTATGTGTCTAATACAACCGTCGCTCATCAATGACTTGCTTGCAGTCAACATGTACGAAACGGATAGTTTTTTCATCAGTACATTTCCGTTTTATACCGTTTTGAATACGAGTATAGTTTTGAAGATTTCTAGTGATTCCAGAAAAATCCGCGAAAATAGCCCTTTAGTGGAATACACAAAATACGTTGTAATTTTTTGGCCTATTTATGAATCGTTTTCAAATAAACGCTAGATTATCGATAGTATATGTGTACTTATGCACGCTAGAAAAATCTATTATCTATGCCTTGCTCAGCCCAACGTCATACACGCGCACACACAGCCACACACACAATGTGAAAATCTGTGAAAAAACATCTGATTACCCCAAAACTGGTAAAATAGATTCCTTACCTCAGATCAGATGTTCTGCAAAAAGATTAATCCAATTCCTGATCGCCATTCCAAATATTGATCGCGTTTATTGATCCAACGTTATACCTCGAAACACATAATCAACGCTTCTTCCAGTTCCTTCAGTGGATGCAATAGTCTCAGGTATGTTTATGTTTATGTTTATGTTTATGTTTATGTACATGGCTCAGAAGTAAAATGTGGAGCCCGGAGTTTTTTTTTCTCATGCATTTCCATCGACTCCATTCCAACGGGTGCAATACCATCCGGGAGACGATAGGGGGCGGTATTTGCCTTTTTCGAGCTCAGAGCCAGTCCCAATGATAACGTGAGGCTGGATGGATGAAAAATGTATGGATATCGCTAATAAATGAAATAACGATTAAATAACGAGATTTCTCGTCATTGGCACTCAACGCATGGTGGCCAACAACGAGATGTCTGTGTTAAGGCGCTGGGATGAGTGACTCGTTGGTAATGCCTGTTCATTCTCTCCAAGTGCATATCCCTAACAGTCTTTGTGGGTTATCGACGCTGTATACAAAACACAAGGTACATAATAGTACAGAGAAGTTAAAAAAAGGTGTGTACATGGGTGGAAACCGAGCTTATTGGCCATAAAAGGCATACTTAAAGTTGGAAGTGTGCCTTTTTATGACTTTGCACCCATAAGGCGTCAAGACTCTGAAACAAACACACATTAATGGGAGCGACGGTGGTGCACAGGGGGAGGGCGAGCCGAGACAAGTCCTTGGGTATTTTAAAGGCGGTTATGGGTGATTCAGAGAGACGCAGAGACGCAGAAAGACTAAACAGTAGAGCATTATGTCGTCGGCATACAGCCATGTCGAAAACGGGTAACTGGAGATGGCATTGTCTGTAATCAAGCTTCGACGATCCATACTGTTCCTCACCGCCATCGCTGCTTCACGCGTGAACTTGGCGGGAGGAGGAGGAGGAGTGCTCGGCTGGATCTCGGTGTCCAAAACGTTGTCCGAATTGTCTTTCGCTCCGCTCCATCCCTCCGCCGGTCTGAGCTGGACACAGAGCTGGACACAGAGCCCCCCTGGACACAGAGCCCCCCTGGACACAGAGCTGGACACAGAGCCCCCCTGGACACAGAGCTGGACACAGAGCCCCCCTGGTCTGAGCTGGACACAGATCCCCCCTGGTCTGAGCTGGACACAGAGCCCCCCTGGTCTGAGTTGGACTCAGATCCCCCCTGGTCTGAGTTGGACTCAGATCCCCCCTGGTCTGAGTTGGACTCAGATCCCCCCTGGTCTGAGTTGGACTCAGATCCCCCCTGGTCTGAGTTGGACTCAGATCCCCCCTGGTCTGAGCTGGACTCAGATCCCCCCTGGTCTGAGTTGGACTCAGAGCCCCCCTGGACACAGAGCTGGACACAGAGCCCCCCTGGACACAGAGCCCCCCTGATCTGAGCTGGACTCAGAGCCCCCCTTCACTCCATTAATGCCGGGGAGTGTTCATTAAATGCATTTTCTCCTCAATTTATCATTAGCCCTTTCACTACCACACTACAGAAGGTTATCCTTTCACTACCACACTACAGAAGGTTAACCTTTCACTACCACACTACAGACGGTTATCCTTTCACTACCACACTACAGAAGGTTAACCTTTCACTACCACACTACAGAAGGTTAACCTTTCACTACCACACTACATAAGGTTAACATTTCACTACCACACTACAGAAGGTTAACCTTTCACTACCACACTACAGAAGGTTAACCTTTCACTACCACACTACAGAAGGTTAACCTTTCACTACCACACTACAGAAGGTTAACTCTTTCACTACCACACTACAGAAGGTTAACCCTTTCACTACCACACTACAAAAGGTTAACCCTTTCACTACCACACTACAGACGGTTAACCCTTTCACTACCACACTACAGAAGGTTAACCTTTCACTACCACACTACAGACAGTTAACTCTTTCACTACCACACTACAGACGGTTAACCTTTCACTACCACACTACAGAAGGTTAACCCTTTCACTACCACACTACAGAAGGTTAACCCTTTCACTACCACACTACAGAAGGTTAGCCCTTTCACTACCACACTACATAAGGTTAACCCTTTCACTACCACACTACAGAAGGTTAACACCTTCACTACCACACTACAGACGGTTAACCCTTTCACTACCACACTACAGACGGTTAACCTTTCACTACCACACTACAGACGGTTAACCTTTCACTACCACACTACAGACGGTTAACCCTTTCACTACCACACTACAGAAGGTTAACCTTTCACTACCACACTACAGACGGTTAACCTTTCACTACCACACTACAGACGGTTAACCTTTCACTACCACACTACAGACGGTTAACCTTTCACTACCACACTACAGAAGGTTAACCCTATCACTACCACACTACAGAAGGTTAACCTTTCACTACCACACTACAGAAGGTTAACCCTTTCACTACCACACTACAGAAGTTTAACCCTTTCACTACCACACTACAGAAGGTTAACCTTTCACTACCACACTACAGAAGGTTAACCTTTCACTACCACACTACAGAAGGTTAACCTTTCACTACCACACTACAGAAGGTTAACCCTTTCACTACCACACTACAGAAGGTTAACCTTTCACTACCACACTACAGAAGGTTAACCCTTTCACTACCACACTACAGAAGGTTAACCCTTTCACTACCACACTACAGACGGTTAACTCTTTCACTACCACACTACATAAGGTTAACCCTTTCACTACCACACTACAGACAGTTAACTCTTTCACTACCACACTACAGACGGTTAACCTTTCACTACCACACTACAGAAGGTTAACCCTTTCACTACCACACTACAGAAGGTTAGCCCTTTCACTACCACACTACATAAGGTTAACCCTTTCACTACCACACTACAGAAGGTTAACCCTTTCACTACCACACTACAGACGGTTAACCTTTCACTACCACACTACAGAAGGTTAACTCTTTCACTACCACACTACAGACGGTTAACCTTTCACTACCACACTACAGAAGGTTAACCTTTCACTACCACACTACATAAGGTTAACCTTTCACTACCACACTACAGACGGTTAACCTTTCACTACCACACTACAGAAGGTTAACCTTTCACTACCACACTACAGAAGGTTAACCTTTCACTACCACACTACAGAAGGTTAACCTGTCACTACCACACTACATACAGTTAACCGTCTGTAGTGTGGTAGTGAAATGGTTAACCCTTTGGTAGTGTGGTAGTGAAAGGGTTAAAAGATCAACCTATTGCCACTCTAGACATTTTCTTTTTATTGATGTACAGTATGGCGGGTAGATGGGAAACAAATCAACAGGGGGAATACAAACGAGAATAAACCCAACAACACTAACTATTCCATTTCCTCTGACCTTGGTTGGGGCTGAGTGGCTAGAATCTCCGACCCATTCTCTTACCCATCTACGCCCTCAGCTCACCAACCCTCCCACCCTCCAGAGTTCTCTGCCCTATCACTCAGAGAAGCTTTTAGTTCAGTAATTAGCCCAGCTGCTCACCTCTGAATTGAGAGAGAGATAGGACTCTCAAGAGAGGGATACATATGGGGAGATAAAAGAGAGAGGGAGAGAGAGTGGGAGACAGAAAGAGAGATACAGAGAGAGAGAGAGAGACAGATAGAGAGAAAGAGAAAGCAAGAGAGAGAGAGAGAAAACGAGAGATATGTCATGTCTGATAATATGGAGGTTCAGTGATCTTAAATGTATGATGGTCGAGTGGGCATTTCTTTGGTTACCCAGGTTTTATTGAGTGTGCAGGACCCCCCCCCCCCACAATATGATAATGAAAGTAAATTATGATATTATGTAAATATATATATATAAATATGTAAATATGTGTTTGAATGTATAAATGTGATTTTTGTGTGTGAAACTTTTTTTTTTTTTTTTTTTTTTTTTAATTTTTTTTATTATTGCAAAACAAAACTTATTAAAAGTCAGTACTCAACACACAATGTATAATGAAACTTTCAGTAAAGGTGGTTAAAATATATGCAAGTACAGAAACAGGATAAAACAAAAATAGTCAATAATAACATTTTAACCGTATACCGTGTATATCCAGCGAAGTTACAATTATATAAATGTTAGTATATAATATACCCCGAATACCTATTTTCTAAAACCCTACACACATATGCTCCAGCTCAAATCCCCCCCTCCCGGACCCCCTCTTGGATAGTACCTCCATTATCCCTCACTCCTAACCAGACATCACCATTATAGGCTAGCTTTTATTCTCTCCACCACTTCTAACCACATTAACATTTTGGATTCATTGAGCCCTAGAATTCTTGCTGTTGATATTTCTTGATATATCACATCAAGATATGTAAGAAACCACACTTTCCGGCACATTTTTTCCGGTTGAAACCAACGTGATGCAATCAGTTTTTTAGCTACTGTGATACCCGATAAAACCAATCTTTTTAGTTGTGGGTTCACTGCAAACTCAAAAACATCATTCAATAGCAATACAGCGGGGTGTACAGGTATATTCCAAAATACGAGTATTGATAATTGTTGGGACACATCTTCCCAGAATGTCTTAACTGGTGGGCAGTCCCAATACATGTGCATAAATGTTCCTTCGTCCCCATTTGTACATTGGGAGCATTTGGAGTTTTGTATAAGCCCCATTTTGCACAGCCTTATAGGAGTCAAGTATGTCCTGTGAATATAGTTCAGATTGATTTGTTGATGATCCGGGTTCCTTGATGTAAGTCGGACATTTGCCCAGGCTCCTTGCCAATCAAAGTCATTTTCCAGGTCTGGTATATCCCTCCTCCAGACATTGTCTAGTTGAAGGGTTTCGTACGAGGACGTTAGTAATTGTGAATAAAAACCTGATACAAAACCTCCCAATGTATTTCTGTCATAGAAAAATTTGTGGTATCTGTGGTGTTCAATTGGTATGTGTAATGGAACACCGTGGGATCTCATACAAAGTTTTAACTGTATGTAAAAAAGCCATGTGGACTCGGTGAGGTTAAACTTTATGCATATTTCGACATAACTACAGAGGCCCTTGTTATTAAAAATATCCCCTAATGAGTGTATGCCTCTTTCTTCCCATACAGGGAATCTTATAGGTCGTTTTCCCATTAAGAGAGCATTGTTATTGAATATGGGAGTGTGATTATGCCATACTTGATTGTTAGGAAATTTCCTTTGAGTTTCCCGCCATGTCCTGATTGCATGGGTTATTATTGGGCCAAATTCTCGCTCACAATGCTTGATTGAAAGTTTAGTGTATGCTATGTCTTTCAATCTCTGTGGGGCTACTATGTTTTCTTCTAATTTTCTCCAAGATACCAAAGCCTCGGGGTCAAACCATATCTTCTTCAATGGTCTTAATGTGAAGGCATTAAAATATTGTAAAAAATCTGGGACTGCCATGCCACCGTCTGCTTTACTTCTCTGTGCGGTGGATCTTTTTATGCGAGGTGGTTTGTTATTCCAAATAAATTTGTATGTGGAGGTTTGTAATCTTTTCCAGTAGCCCTCTGGAGGAGGTAACGGAAGCATTGAGCTGAAGAAATTGATTCTTGGTAATACATCCATCTTAACTATTGATACCCTTGCCTGTACTGAGTTTTTAAGTTTTGCCCACCTGTCCAGGTCGTCCTTGATTTTGTTCTGTATTTTTGTGTAATTGTGCTTCACCGTTTGTCTTATGGTGGGGAATATTTCCACTCCCAAGCATCTGAAATGTTTTACCATCTGTATCGCACCTGGGAGGGTTATATCTTTTTTTGCAGGGGTGTTAAGTGGAAGGAAAGCCGACTTCGGCCAATTTATCTTAAATCCCGATAAATCACCAAAGTTCTCAATCAACTTGAGCAGATGAGGCAATGTGGTGTTGGGGTTTTGCATGAACAATATTACGTCGTCCGCATATAAACTAATTTTTTGTTGTGTGCCCTTGATTACGATTGGTTCTATGGATTGGGATTGTCTTATATATTGTGCTAAAGGCTCTAATGATAAATTGAATAGTCCGGGACTAAGAGGGCAACCCTGTCTGGCAGAGCGTGATACCGGAAAGATTTTGGAGATGATTGTGCCTGTTGTAATCATGGCCGATGGGTCCTTGTATAGTACTTTAATCATATCAATGAAACCTTTTCCTAACCCCATCCTTTCCAATACTGCCCATAGAAACGACCATTCCAACCTGTCAAATGCTTTCATAGCATCCAGGGATAGTATCGCCTTAGGTGTGATGTCCTCTTTGTCTGTATCTAGTACGTGCAGTATTCGCCTTATGTTATCATTGATCAGGCGACCTTTTATGAAGCCTGTTTGGTCCGTATGAACTAAAGACGTCATATGCTTTTGCAATCTGATGGCTAATATCTTAGAGTACAGTTTGACATCGGTTCCGAGGAGGCTTAAAGGACGGTAACTACCGCATTCAGTGGGGTCTTTGTCTTTTTTGTGAAGAACTGAAATGAGTGCGGTATTTTGGTGTTCGATGAAGCTTCCCTCTTTGACTGAGTATAAGATCATATTTAGTAATAAGGGTCCAAATATGTCCCAGCAAGAAATGTACATTTCTGATGGGATACCGTCAATTCCCGGAGCTTTGCCGTTTTTCATTCCGGATATGGCCTTCTTGAGTTCTTCTAATGTGATCGGTACTTCTAACTGTTTAGCGTCTTCATCTGTAAGTTTAGGGAGAATAATTTGATTAAGATATGTGTCTAATTTGTCTTGATCAGAGGTCGTTTCTGAGTTATATAAATCGGAGTAGAATTCTTTGAATGTATCGTTTATTATTTTGGGTTCTGTTACTAGAGCTTGTTGTTTCCTAATGGCAGTTATATCTGCAAATTTTGCATTAATTCTTAGTCGCATGGCTAAAAGGTGACTAGGTTTAGAACCTTGGAAGTACTGCTGTTGTCTAGTGCTGCGTATTTGCAATTCCGATTTTTGTCTGTACATTGCTTTGATCTCGGTCTTTAGAATGTTAACTTGGTTATCTAGTCTAGTAGAGTTGTTGTATTTTAAAGAATTAAAAAGCGTTGAGTAAAGCGTTTCTTTTTCAGACAGTTTTGTGTTTTGATTTTTGCGCAATATGGAGGTAAATCTATCCGAGAAATCCTTGATCATACTCTTTACCGACATCCATAATATTCTGGGATCTTGCACCGAGTTAGCATTAACTTGTAGGAATACTGTGAGAGCTTCTTTAATTTGTGTAATGAATTCCTTGTTGTTAAGCAGCATCGAATTAAAACGCCATCTTGGGGCCCGGGTAGATAATGTACCAAATGTTGCTTTCAGGATTAAGTAGCAGTGATCTGATAGCGCATTGGGTGTCATTTCCACTTCGTATTTATCAAATATTCTCGGGGATGCAAAGACGTAATCAATTCTGGATAGTGTGTTGTGTCTCGCCGAACGACAGGAGTACTTGCGGGTCATGGGGTTAAGTGAACGCCATAAATCAGTTACTCCTGTTGATTTCGACCAATCTTTTAATGCTTTAGATGAATTCTTTTGTTCGCTGGAGAAGGAAAGGTAAGTTTTGTCCATCCTTGGGTTCCAAATGGCATTAAAATCCGCACCTATTATGTATGAGTACTCGGGATGGTTTAACATTTCTCCTGTTAGTGAAGTGAAGAAACCCACTTCGTACAAATTCGGGGCATATACCGCTGCCAATGCAATTTTCCTGTTATTGTGTATAATCCTAGCTATAGTTATGCGCCCCTCAGCATCCGACCATACCCCTTTCAATTCGATATTTAATTTGCGTCTGACGACTATGGCTACCCCTCTAGTTCTCGTAGCAAAAGAAGAGTGACCAATATTATGGTATATGTTATCCGCTAACGTATTTATGTCTCCCTCTAAAATGTGCGTTTCGCTTAATAGTGCCACGTCCACATGTTCTTTTTTCATCAGTGTAAGCACGCTTTTGCGCTTGTGTTGTTTGTTTATCCCACCGGTGTTCCATACCATTATATTCAAACTAGCCATAGTCTATGCATGTTTTCGTGTAGTTTTTGGTAATGTTTCTGGAGTATGAAGCTACAATAGATGCACATCCAATTAATGAGGTCCCGTTGAGAGCTGAGCTTAAAAACATATATATATACAAATAAAAATCCCCTATTTTCCCCTCTCCCAGAAAGTCGAACATGCCTGTGTTCCAAGAACACATCCTCCGCGATTGACTTTCTCCCATGGTCCACCGGATTGCCCAACCTGAGCATTGTAATCCTAATTTTCCTATGCTCATTGCCATAGGATCTAACATTTCCATTCTATTGCAATAGAATGTCGCTTTTGGTCTTGCACCTTCCCTTACTGTAATGAAGTATTGTGATAAATAACCTAAAGATAAAAATAAAAAATAAAATAAAAAGAGAATAAACCTTTATCGACATATTCCTTTGAACCCTCCACCAACGTGTGAGGGAAAAAAAAAAAGGAAAAGATTGTAGATCAGTATTGACACTTAATGTGAAGAACATTGGAAAAGAATAATGTAAGTTACAATATATTTAAAAAATATATAGTAATATTGACACCTTAATGTGAAGAACATTGGAAAAGAACAATGTAAGTTAAATTATATTTAAAAAATATAGGGTTTTGTGTGTGAAACTTGATGTTTGTGTTTTTTTTCTGCAGTGAGACAAATTCCTTTCAACTGTGTCGACATGGCAATGAAGTTTGGAATCTTGAAAGAGACTGAGGGCGGGTCTATAGTGATTTTGCTAGGGCCTAATCACGGCTGTCAGAAATCTGGCGTGAACGGCTTTGGCGACTGATCTCAGGTAAGCTTCCAAAGACACGAGCAGCTCTAATGAACATTGAATGAGAGAAAATCCCTTAGTTAATTTGGTACCTCATATCCCCATGTCGTTTTTCCCCACAAATAGCATGATACAAGTGCAAAAGTGGGACATTTAGAATATGCAGCTTTTGTCCCTCATTTCATTCACTAAACACCTTTGACGTGATGTAAATGCTGTACAGTATATTCCTCAACAATGCTGTGGAAATAACAGCAACCCAGTAAATATACCCTTTTCCCCCCTAATGCTAATGGTGTAAATGCATAGCTACTCTAACACCAGAGTAGATCCCTCTGCATAACACACACTGCTTCTTGCTAATTAATAGTTGGTACGGGGGGGGGGGGGGGGGGCATACTTTCTACTGGAGGACATGCAGTCTGTTATTATGGTACCAGTGGGCGTAAAAGACCTGCCTTCGCCATGTCACAGCACACTTTCACCTGTTGTTTGCTAATTGCTGATTACCAGAATAATATGTGTGTGCAGGTCGGACGGCTTGCAAACACATGTTTACAGTTAGCGCTAATGGTTTGAGTGCCACTGCTACCCACAAAGTGTATCTTCCATTGTCTTGTACATGTAATACTCCATCTGCCTGGCTTTGTTACTGATGCATCCGGATGTGCCTGCGATTTCTAGCGCCCCAAACAAACACCAGCACAGCGAGAGAGAGAGAGAGAGAGAGAGAGAGAGAGAGAGAGAGAGAGAGAGAGAGAGAGAGAGAGAGAGAGAGAGAGAGAGAGAGAGAGGGGGGGGAGAGATGCCATGTCTGAAACCCCTTGCAGTACGGACGTTCAGTATTCTTACCTTTTTGATGCTTGAGTGGGTGTTTATTTGGGGACTCCTTCAGTAAAATCACCGGATGTCCACTGTCTTCTGTGTTTTAATGAGTATGCTTAGCACGGTTACTTTCAGGAAGTGGATTTATACTTTACTCCGATCATGGAAGTGGCCAATTTAAAAGTGCTATAGATAACATTCAGCCACTAGATGTTGCACTAGAGCACCAGCATGTCATTTATCCGATCATGTGCATTCTACATGGATGGAATGTAACATTAACCTCTTAACACTTTGATTGCCCAACCCGAGTTTTCTCGGGTTTACCCACTCACGAGAATTCTCGTATTTATTTTTTTATTTTTTTATTAGCGATCTGAAATCATATTTCATCAACCAAGTCTACCGTTGGAAAATTAGCCACTCCAGGTGCTCAGATGTAAAAAAAAAAAAAAAAAAAAAAAAAGCGCCCCCTATCGTCTCCCAGATGGTAATTCACCCTTTTGGATGGGATTCAATGAAAATGAATGAGAAAAAAAAATCCGGACTCCACATTTTACTTCTCACTCACGCAGCCGGGGTCGATCAGCTCCACTCTGGACCCTCAGAGCAGCGGGGATTATGTGTTTTTACAGTATACTCGTGGGATCAATAAAAGGATAGATTTTTTAGAATGGCGATCAGGAATTGGAATAATCCATTTGGATACCATCTGATCTCAGGTAAGGAATCTATGTTACCAGTCTTAGGATAATCAGACCCGTTTTCACGGAGATATAAGCTTTTATGTGATTATGTGATATGGCTGTTTGACTCTAAGAGTTATCAGGAACTGAGAGAATCGATTTTCAGCGCTTGGCACTAGCGCGCACACGTACACATATACTATCGATAATCTAGCGTTTATTTGAAAACGATTCATAAAAAGGCCGCAAAATGACAACGTTCTAGAATATTCCAGTAAAGGGCAATTATCATAGAATGTCTTCTTTTTTCCGTGAAACTGAGTGCTTTTCAAAATGCTATCAAACGGAAATGAACAGATAAAAAAACAATCTGCTTCGACAATGTTGACTGGAAATGGGTCATTGATAATGCGACGGGCAGATTAGACACATAGCCATAATTTAAAACATAGATTAGGCGATATTAACGTTAACATTGGAGTGGATGTGGGCATTCAAGCACTAAATCGTGCGCCCCCTGCTGGCACTGAAAGTGTCAAGCCCGACGAGACCGGTACCGGTCCCAAAATGACATCACGTCATAAATCAATCTCTCCAGACTGTTTGACAAAAGTATTGTTTTATTTTTCAAACGTATTCAAGTATAAACACCATAACCATGTCACAACAGCAGTTATAATGTATATTATCATCAATACGTTAGTTTACCAATAGGTTAAAGTGTTATTAGATAGATTTTACTTTTCGTTTTTCTGTTGTTTAGTTTGCGAAAGTTGGCCATTTTTAAATAATGTAACGTCGGGAATTGTAGTTTTTTTTTACCGCATTTTGAAGAGGACATCGAGAGCTTTCATTGAGCGTTGGTTTTTCCGAACGACACTTCCCAAAGGCCTCTATGGGGCTTCAAGCTAATTACTTCTGTATGCATTTTTGTGAGGTTTTGCCCGCTGCTCACCAACTTTCTCTGTTTTCTTTAAGCCTACTGTTAGAAATTCCCTTCTCACTCACTCTCTCTAGCCCCCACCCTCTCGTTCTTTACTCTCGTTTACTCTCAGTGGCCACACCTGGACTATTATCAATTACCTCTCGCACCTGTGGTGGCAGGCTAATTAGTTCCCCTGTGGGCTTTAAATACCAGGGCTCTTCCCCTCGTTTCAGCGTGGGGTCGTGTTGTATTCATGCTGAGTCATATTCTCTAACATCTAGACTCTTTCGGGAGATCCTCTGGTCTACCAATGCTGTAAGATGGATCTCTCCAGCCTTGAGATGTTTGCTCCAGCCTTCGTCTGCTGTCGCCGTAGCCTGTGGAGGAGACTGTTCTGCGCTCCCTGTAACTTCCACGGGAGGCACCCCAGCGCTCCACTGCAGACCCCAGCGCAGCTGTTCGTCCTGACGCACATCTAGACTGACGCGCATCTTCCAGACCTTCGAGCTTGGCACGCTCCTCCGTACCAGCGCACTGACGCGCATCTTCCAGACCTTCGAGCTTGGCACGCTCCTCCGTACCAGCGCACTGACGCGCATCTTCCAGACCTTCGAGCTTGGCACGCTCCTCCGTACCAGCGCACTGACGCGCATCTTCCAGACCTTCGAGCTTGGCACGCTCCTCCGTACCAGCGCACAGACGCGCATCTTCCAGACCTTCGAGCTTGGCACGCTCTCCAGACCTCAGCGCGCCGACGCGCATCTTCCAGACCTTCGTGCTTGGCACACTCCTCCTCGCAGACGCACCCCGAGGCGTCTCTCGGTTCCGACGCGCACACCAAGGTGTGGCGCGCACTCTGTTCCTCGGCTCCGACAGCGGCTACCCGGTGGACGACGCCCTCGCCACCGCCACTGTTCCGACGCGCACACCAAGGTGTGGCGCGCACTCTGTTCCTCGGCTCCGACAGCGGCTACCCGGTGGACGACGCCCTCGCCACCGCCACTGTTCCGACGCGCACACCAAGGTGTGGCGCGCACTCTGTTCCTCGGCTCCGACAGCGGCTACCCGGTGGACGACGCCCTCGCCACCGCCACTGTTCCGACGCGCACACCAAGGTGTGGCGCGCACTCTGTTCCTCGGCTCCGACAGCGGCTACCCGGTGGACGACACCCTCGTCACCGCCACTGTTCCAGCACTCTGTTCCTCGGCTCCGACAGTCGGCTACCCGGTGGACGACTCCCTCGTCACCGCCACTGTTCCAGCACTCTGTTCCTCGGCTCGGACAGCCAGCCACCCGGTGGCGATGCCCTCGCCCCGCTGCTGTCCCTTACCTTTACGCATACGCCTGGGTGAGTTTTGATTGTGATGTCACTCACTCAGCGTAGTGCCCTTGCCCCCGTTCCCGTTGCTGTCCCTGTACCTTTACGCATACGCCTGGGTGAGTTTTGATTGTGATGTCACTCACTCAGCGTAGTGCTCTTGCCCCCGTTCCCGCTGCTGTCCCTTACCTTTACGCATACGCCTGGGTGAGTTTTGATTGTGATGTCACTCACTCAGCGTAATGCCTCTTGCCCCCGTTCCCGCTGCTGTCCCTGTACCTTTACGCATACGCCTGGGTGAGTTTTGATTGTGATGTCACTCACTCAGCGTAATGCTTTTTGCCCCCATTCCCGCTGCTGTCCCTGTACCTTTACGCATACGCCTGGGTGAGTTTTGATTGTGATGTCACTCACTCAGCGTAATGCCCCTTGCCCTCGTCCCGCTGCTGTTCCCCAGCGTATTGCCTCCTTTAGTTCTCACTTAGTTATTAGTTTTGGACATTTCATCTCCCACTCTGTTTTGTTCTCTCGTGGATATTATTTTGGACATTCCATCTCCCACTGTGTGTTTGTTCACACGAAGATAGTATTTACTTTGTCACTTTGTTTTTTGGACTGTTCTGCATCTGCTCTGTTTGTTCCCTTTGAATATTAACCCTCTCCTCTGTTCTGCAGAGCGGCCCAGATGTTTTCCCACCAGTCCCCAGTTCCTCCCTGTTCCCCAGCCCGCCTCCGCGGGCCTCAGTCCTCTCTGTCCCCAGTTCTCTATCCCTAGCTCTCCTAGTCCCTAGTCCTCTCTCCCTAGTTCTCCTTGTCCCTGGTTTACCTAGTCTCTAGTTCCTCTGTCCCAAGGCGTTCCCTTAACCTTCCCTTAGGCGTTCCCTTACTTTCCCATAGTGTTCCCTTTTCCTGCCCGCCTCTTAAAGGCACTTTACCTTCCCCTCTTGTGTTATTCCAGTGTTTTGTGTTTTCTCCCTTAAAGGGACAGTGCCCTTTTTCCCTGTTCACAATAAATATCTGTTTCTTGGCAAACCACCATACCTGTCTTGTGTTGTGCGATTGGGGTCGGTTACAAACCATAACAGTACGACCCCACCAAATCGACGACCCCAGCCAGCACAGACGGTGTATGTTGAGTTTGCCTTTTTTTTTTTCTTGTCCCCTCTAGCTCCCCTGTTAGCCCAGTTTAGCTTCCTTGTTAGTCCTGTTTAGCTCCCTTGTTAGCCTGTTAGCTCCCCTGTTAGCCTGTTAGCTTCCCTGTTAGCCCTGTTTTGACCCCCCTGCAGCTTGTTAGGCCTCTACTACCAGCATGGCCCCTGTCTGCTAGCCTTGCCCCGGCTGCTAGCACAGCCTCTATGTTTATGCAGCCCTTGCTGCTGGCATAGGCCCTGTAGCTAGCCTTGCCCTGGCAGCTAACCCAGTCCCTCAGCAGAGCCCCAGTCTGCTAGCTTGGCCCCGGCTGCTAGCACAGCCTCTATGTTAATGCAGCCTTGCAGCTGGCATAGGCCCTGTAGCTAGCCAGGCCCAAGCAGCTAACCCGGTCCCTCTGCATGGCCTCCACTTTTTTTGTGTAGAATCTCACACAGCTAGGACTGTCCTTCCAGCTAGCTTGTGCTCTCATGCTGGTCCAGCCCTGTCTGCCAGCCTAGCTCCGGCAGCTAGCGCAGCCTCTATGTTGATGTAGCAGTACAGCTAGCATAGGCCCTGTAGCTATCAGTGCCCTGGCAGCTACCCTTTCCCTCTGCTAGCCTGGCTCCGGCAGCTTGCGCAGCCTCTATGTCGATGTAGCAGTACAGCTAGCATAGGCCCTGTAGCTATCAGTGCCCTGGCAGCTAACCTTCCCTCTGCTAGCCCTTTCCCGGTGCTTCTATGGTTACCCCTTAGCTACCCTGCTCGCCCCTCAGTTCCTCTAGACCAGTTTCTCTAGACCAGTTCTCTAGACCAGTTCTCTAAACCAGTTCCCTAGACCAGTTCTCTTGCCCAGTTCGCTAGACTAGTTCTCTAGACCCAGTTCCTCTAGACCAGTTCTCTAGACCAGTTCTCCAGACCAGTTCTCTAAACCAGTTCTCTGGACCAGTTCTCTTGCCCAGTTCGCTAGACTAGTTCTCTAGACCCAGTTCCTCTAGACCAGTTCCCCCAGTTGCCCCTCTGTTACCCTAGTTACCCCTCGGCGACCCTGTTTCTTTTGCTAGCCCCACTCTTGTGGTGGCTTCCCCTGCTGGCTTGACCAGTACCTCTTGTTTTGCCCCCTGCCACTCTGTCTGTATTTGTTTTGGGTCGCCAGGTGGCTCCCGTTGAGGGGGGGGTACTGTGAGGTTTTGCCCGCTGCTCACCAACTTTCTCTGTTTTCTTTAAGCCTACTGTTAGAAATTCCCTTCTCACTCACTCTCTCTAGCCCCCACCCTCTCGTTCTTTACTCTCGTTTACTCTCAGTGGCCACACCTGGACTATTATCAATTACCTCTCGCACCTGTGGTGGCAGGCTAATTAGTTCCCCTGTGGGCTTTAAATACCAGGGCTCTTCCCCTCGTTTCGGCGTGGGGTCGTGTTGTATTCATGCTGAGTCATATTCTCTAACATCTAGACTCTTTCGGGAGATCCTCTGGTCTACCAATGCTGTAAGATGGATCTCTCCAGCCTTGAGATGTTTGCTCCAGCCTTCGTCTGCTGTCGCCGTAGCCTGTGGAGGAGACTGTTCTGCGCTCCCTGTAACTTCCACGGGAGGCACCCCAGCGCTCCACTGCAGACCCCAGCGCAGCTGTTCGTCCTGACGCACATCTAGACTGACGCGCATCTTCCAGACCTTCGAGCTTGGCACGCTCCTCCGTACCAGCGCACTGACGCGCATCTTCCAGACCTTCGAGCTTGGCACGCTCCTCCGTACCAGCGCACTGACGCGCATCTTCCAGACCTTCGAGCTTGGCACGCTCCTCCGTACCAGCGCACTGACGCGCATCTTCCAGACCTTCGAGCTTGGCACGCTCCTCCGTACCAGCGCACAGACGCGCATCTTCCAGACCTTCGAGCTTGGCACGCTCTCCAGACCTCAGCGCGCCGACGCGCATCTTCCAGACCTTCGTGCTTGGCACACTCCTCCTCGCAGACGCACCCCGAGGCGTCTCTCGGTTCCGACGCGCACACCAAGGTGTGGCGCGCACTCTGTTCCTCGGCTCCGACAGCGGCTACCCGGTGGACGACGCCCTCGCCACCGCCACTGTTCCGACGCGCACACCAAGGTGTGGCGCGCACTCTGTTCCTCGGCTCCGACAGCGGCTACCCGGTGGACGACGCCCTCGCCACCGCCACTGTTCCGACGCGCACACCAAGGTGTGGCGCGCACTCTGTTCCTCGGCTCCGACAGCGGCTACCCGGTGGACGACACCCTCGTCACCGCCACTGTTCCAGCACTCTGTTCCTCGGCTCCGACAGTCGGCTACCCGGTGGACGACTCCCTCGTCACCGCCACTGTTCCAGCACTCTGTTCCTCGGCTCGGACAGCCAGCCACCCGGTGGCGATGCCCTCGCCCCGCTGCTGTCCCTTACCTTTACGCATACGCCTGGGTGAGTTTTGATTGTGATGTCACTCACTCAGCGTAGTGCCCTTGCCCCCGTTCCCGTTGCTGTCCCTGTACCTTTACGCATACGCCTGGGTGAGTTTTGATTGTGATGTCACTCACTCAGCGTAGTGCTCTTGCCCCCGTTCCCGCTGCTGTCCCTTACCTTTACGCATACGCCTGGGTGAGTTTTGATTGTGATGTCACTCACTCAGCGTAATGCCTCTTGCCCCCGTTCCCGCTGCTGTCCCTGTACCTTTACGCATACGCCTGGGTGAGTTTTGATTGTGATGTCACTCACTCAGCGTAATGCTTTTTGCCCCCGTTCCCGCTGCTGTCCCTGTACCTTTACGCATACGCCTGGGTGAGTTTTGATTGTGATGTCACTCACTCAGCGTAATGCCCCTTGCCCTCGTCCCGCTGCTGTTCCCCAGCGTATTGCCTCCTTTAGTTCTCACTTAGTTATTAGTTTTGGACATTTCATCTCCCACTCTGTTTTGTTCTCTCGTGGATATTATTTTGGACATTAATAATAATAATAATAATTTAGGACCTGCTCCGAGGTCACCATTTGGCACACATGCGAACCATGCATACAATGCGTATCTGCGATTAACCCATCCCGTCGTCCTTCCCCCCCAAGGGCAGCCGGGAGCAGACAGGCGCCACGTGAGCCGCGCCAGGGGACCAATCCAAGTGCTCCTGTCCGTCTTCGTCAAGGACGCCACAGCGTTAGCGATCTTGTTGTTGTGCATGTTTTTCCATTGGGTTTATCTTATCGGGGGGGGAAACCCTTGCGAGCACGGGGAGAACATGCAAACTCCACACAGAAAGGCCTGGGAGATACCCCACCTGGGTAACTGGCATCATGGAAACCTGGTCCCCAAGCGGGATTCGAACCCTGGACCTTCTTGCTGTGAGGCGACAGTGTTAACCACTACACCACCGTGCCGCCTCTGTTTGTTCCCTTTGAATATTAACCCTCTCCTCTGTTCTGCAGAGCGGCCCAGATGTTTTCCCACCAGTCCCCAGTTCCTCCCTGTTCCCCAGCCCGCCTCCGCGGGCCTCAGTCCTCTCTGTCCCCAGTTCTCTATCCCTAGCTCTCCTAGTCCCTAGTCCTCTCTCCCTAGTTCTCCTTGTCCCTGGTTTACCTAGTCTCTAGTTCCTCTGTCCCAAGGCGTTCCCTTAACCTTCCCTTAGGCGTTCCCTTACTTTCCCATAGTGTTCCCTTTTCCTGCCCGCCTCTTAAAGGCACTTTACCTTCCCCTCTTGTGTTATTCCAGTGTTTTGTGTTTTCTCCCTTAAAGGGACAGTGCCCTTTTTCCCTGTTCACAATAAATATCTGTTTCTTGGCAAACCACCATACCTGTCTTGTGTTGTGCGATTGGGGTCGGTTACAAACCATAACAATTTTCTTTATATCTCTTATTACTCAGGATAATAAACCACAAAACGTAACGTTATTGGCATATATTGAAGCGCAGTTAGTTTCTCTTTTCTATTTTTACGATGTAGCAACAATCAGATTTGAAGATTTGAGATTTGGGCCAGCCGTCATACTGACTCAATTGGCAGAGTCAGCGGGAGGGGAGTCGATGGGTGGTAATCTGGTCGTTGTAAACAGTGACTCCTACAGATTGGTCAGGGCGCCTGCACAGCAAGGACAGGAGATGTCGAGGATAGTGTGAGCCTCCCACACGTTACACCTCGCCAATGAGAGTCCGCGCTGGTAGGTGAAAAGAAGTGGCTGGCTGACTCCGCATGTATCGGAGGGGACATGCGATAAGATTCTTCAACCCTCCCTATGACGGACCAGTGGGGGGCACATGCGAGCAATGATCAAGACAGGGGAAGGGGGAATTGGCACGACTAAATTGGGATGGGAGAAACACAGAAAAAGAAGGAGAAAAAGTGAATTAAAAAAAAATAATGGCTGCACTCAGGCCAGAATAATCATTATCTGTTCTTATGCACCCCTGGTGATACTAAATCCAAATTGAACTCGGGCATTTGAAATATAAGATTTGGCACAATCCATAAATGTGCGAATTGGCTATAATAAGGTCATTTTTAAGCCTGCTATTCTATATTCTATAATAATATTTCAAATTGCATTGGTTCGGATGGGATAATTCAATGCTGTCTACAAAACCTTCTGCTTAATCATCTTCCCTTTATTCATTTCCTTAGATTTTTTGTACACGTGATCTCAAGAAGGTACTGAACGAGATCAGTGGCAGTTTTTCATGTCTGGTAATTTTTTGCATGGTGTTATTCACTCCTCAAAGA
This sequence comes from Notolepis coatsorum, assembly GCF_963971535.1. Classification (NCBI taxonomy): domain Eukaryota; kingdom Metazoa; phylum Chordata; class Actinopteri; order Aulopiformes; family Paralepididae; genus Notolepis; species Notolepis coatsorum. Next base: position 110,736,647 of record NC_140165.1, read on the forward strand.
TGCAAAAAAATCATAATTCATATTGTCCTTTGTTTCATCACAATTTAAGCAAGCCTGGTAATAGACACAATATATCTGACACTGTTATTTTCTTTTATATTTCTGGATTTGATTTGGATTTGGATTTATATTTTCTGGAGAAAATAGGGCTCTGGGCTTAACTGATTCTCTGCCAACAACGATTATATACGTGTGTGTCCGCCAATCGTTGAATGCCAACGCGTATATATACGTTATTTGAAAGTTTTTTTGTTTTTTTTAATATTTGTATTCATTATTCATCCAGGGACCTTGGTATTACCATAAGGAATGAGTCTGAGATCGCCAAAGTCCAATACCACTGCCTGGTGGGATGCGGCCGGTATTGCACATCCTTTGAAACTCTATCTATTGGCCTGTGCGTCGATTATATTGGTACGGGCGGACTTTTCTAGTAACCTGAAGCTAGGGCTTCACCCGATCGCATTGAATAGTTTTCGGGACCCCCGATTCATTATGCTGTGGTGGGTTATGTCGTGGGCCAAATGGACATACGATCTACCAGCGGCACAGTGGTGTAGTGGTTAACACTGTCGCCTCACAGCAAGAAGGTCCAGGGTTCGATTCCCGCTTCTGGACCAGGTTTCCATGATGCCAGGTACTCAGGTGGGGTATCTCCCAGGCCTTTCTGTGTGGAGTTTGCATGTTCTCCCCGTGCTCGCAAGGGTTTTCCCCCGATAAGATAAACCCAATGGAAAAACATGCACAACAGATCGCTAACGCTGTGGCGTCCTTGACGAAGACGGACAGGAGCACTTGGATTGGTCCCCGGGGCGCGGCTCACGTTGACGCCCTATCTGCTCCCGGCTGCCCATGGGGGGAAGGACAACGGGATGGGAAAAGTGCAGAGAGACATTTCATCGGCGACTCAGTGCATGTGTGTGTGTGTTCCTGTGGGTCGCCCATCTCGTGTGTGTGTGTTAAAACTGCATGACAAATAAAGACTTCTAGTCTAACAATTATTATTATTATATTATTATTACCAGATGGCAATCAAATAATTGGAATATTCTTTTTGGAATCCCACCGGCCACAGGTAAGAGCAATTTAACGTAAATTTCAGCTTGATTGTGCCTTGTTTTCATAGCCATTGCCCTGATCAGCGTATGTTGTTGTACTAACGAATGCCGTTATTGACAATCAATTAATCAGAAATGACCCCCCCCCTTTCATGCATTCATGATGGAACATAATACCGATCATATGCATTTGAATTTTTAATTATAGCGTGTGTAGGGACGAAATGCCAATGGATAATATATAATACACGCCGCAGGCTATTACTAGCCTCCCAGGAATTACCCTAAACCAATCTAAAACCATACTTATATTCACCATGGTATAAAACGGGAATGTATGGATGGAAATCTTTTTTCTTTTTCACATCTTGAACGATAGATGTCAAATGGGCCATAGTATTGCATCCATATAGAATAGCCCTGCAAACAAGGTGACTGACTCCATTGGTTTAATGTGTGGCAGCGCATAGCCATATCCCGGAAACAGCATGGCAGAGAATGAGTTAAGAGGTTAAAAAAACATTTAAAAGGATAAATTATGGTGATTAATCAATATTTTTTAGGGGGAAAACAATACATTTATTCAACACCTTTCTAAAAGCTCTGTGGATGTATTACTTATTTTCTTTTATGTTTTTATTATCTACCTAAATATTTTATCTATAGCACCTCTAAACCCCCATGCCGACAATGTGCCTTTCATGTGTAAGTAGATTAACTGTTTACTTTTGTGTTGTAACGCTCAACCAAGTTAGCATATTGCTATTGTTGACACTAATTACATGTAATGTGATTTTTTTAACAGGGCAAACACATTACTTCCTACTGCACAGTACTAGCTGATTTTTTGAAATACTAGGTGAATCTATGGAATAGTAGGTTTGGTTATAGAAGCATATAGTGTGGGTAGTTGGTTTAGTAGCTTCTGTCTGGTTGTGTAGGTACTGAGGGTAGTAGGGTTAGTAGCTTCTGTCTGATTGTGTAGGTACTGAGGGGTAGTTGGTTTAGTAGCTTCTGTCTGTGTAGGTACTGAGGGTAGTAGGGTTAGTAGCTTCTGTCTGATTGTGTAGGTACTGAGGGTAGTAGGGTTAGTAGCTTCTGTCTGATTGTGTAGGTACTGAGGGTAGTAGGGTTAGTAGCTTCTGTCTGGTTGTGTAGGTACTGAGGGTAGTAGGCAGGGCCGCCTCAGGGGGTGTGCGGTCCGCAGTGCGGTCGCACAGGGCCTCGCGGGAAGGGGGGCATCATTTTTTCTTTTTTTTCTTTTTTTTCTTTTCTTTTTTTCTTTTTTTATTGCGAGGCCCCCCTTCCCGCGAGGCCCTTTTTCATCACAGACCTAAAATCTAGTTTTGCTTATATGCTTATATATTTCACATTAGACACGTTTGTAGAATGTGTCTGACTTGTTCCTGGCTCTGCGGCTCTGCAGCAGACATACTCACTATTGGAGCTCTGGGGCTCTGCAGCAGACATACTATTGGTTTCAACGAAGGGAGGGGTTACATCATGTGTACGCCGGCGTGCGTCAGCTGCGTTTGACTATTTCTCGCGTGCAGCTTTGGAGGTTATGCTTAGTTATGCCAGCCAAGACGAAGAGGACGGTCATTCGGCAGATGGACTGAAGATGAAAGTTGTTGCATGTTAGACAGTTCAGTCAGGCTAGCCATGTCGGCTTAGCTAAAGGCAGGGACAGCTAGTTAGCTTTAGCTATGTTATAATATCGAGGGCTAACGTGTGGTTCAGTCGGGATAGCCATGATGATGTCGGCTAGTAGCTAGCTTAGCTAAAGGCTAACTAGCGTTAGCTAACCTAGAGAGAGCGCGTGCAGCATTGTTATGCCAAGATGAAGAGGACGGTCATTCGGCAGATGAACTTCGTCAACTCCACGCGGTTGTCTCCATCCTCTTGGACGTTTGGTGAGTTTTTAATGCACTCTATTCTATTCCCGCCGTGGATATATCTCTCTCTCTCTCTCGGGAGCCAAACGGGCCGGCTAGCTGTTGTAGCTAATGTTATATTGAGCCAAAGCGGGCCGGCTAGCTAACGTAGCTAACGTTATATTGAGCCAAACGGGCTGGCTAGCTGTTGTAGTAGCTAACAGTGTGTGGCCTGGTGTCAGTACCTGCCTACTCTATTTGCAGTTAGCCTATTTAGCTGATGTCGGCCATTGGCTCCTTGCTACTTTGTTTTCTCTGGTATAGACCCTCTTCTCTTTGGATTTAAGTGTTGATCTTTGTCCTTTTGGATCTATGTATATTCATGTTGCCTTTGTGAAGTTATCTTTTCCTTCTGTTTTGTTCTTCCATTAAAAGTTGAATATCCTTTAGGGGCTCATCTTTGCTTATCTCTCTCATACATGCTCTCTCTCTAAAGGCCTCTACATGCTACAGCAACTTCAAAGCAACTTCAACACAACATCAGCGCGATTTCAGCGCGGTTGTTGTTTAGGGTCTTGTAGACTGTGTTGCGAGGATGCTGCGTACATGTCTCCAAATTCTAACCTAAACAACCGTTGTGTTGATATTGCGTAGCAGTGATTGGTTGGTTAGCGAATGGGGGCGGGGCTGTCATAGAATAATATTGGTCTCGCAAAGAATACCATCCGCCATTGTTGTAGCCAGCCAGCGTTGATGCTAAATAATTAGCTTCACATAGCTGGCCTTTTTCTGAAAACCCAAGCACATATTGTTCCATAGCATAAGCCTTCAGTTGATCATGACAAATCCTCTCTTACCTTGACGATTAAAAAGCCTCCATAATTTAGTAAATAAAGCTGTAGCCAGCCAGCTAGCATTGGTGCTATACAAAATGCTATCCACATTAGCTACATAGCTAACCAACTAAATACAATGGTATCCTGAGGTAACTTTAACGTTAAATACAACGTTTGCTAGTCGAAATGATTGGACACACACAGGGACAAGTTAAACATCAATCAATTAATTTCTTCCAATAGGTAGTTTGAGCTGCATGTGAGCGAGGTCCTCTCCATTGGAAACTAATGACGTTACGGTAACGTTAGCTCGAAAAGCACAGAAAGTTAAGCTGCTAGCAACAGACACTATAACACTTCCGGTCGGGGGATTTCAAAATAGAAGAGCGACGTCTAAAATCACCGGAAATACGTTTATTTTGTATATTATCTAACGTTAACACGAACCTAAACTAACTTTAGTTAAACTAACTTTGCGCGTCGATGTTGCAGAAGCATAAAGGCATAGTGTCTAAAACACCGTTGCTTTGTCGATGTTGTGTTGCAGTTGCTTTGAAGTTTCTGTAGCATGCAGAGGCCTTAACACACACACACAGACATGCTCTCTCTCTCTAACACACAAACACACATGCTCTCTCTCTCTCTCTCTCTTTCTAACACACACAGACATGCTCTATATCTCTCTCTAACACACAAAATGACATGCTCTCTCTATATTTCTCTCTCTTTCTAACACACATATACATGCTCTCTCTCTAACACACACACACATACAGACATGCTCTCTCTCTATCTCTCTCTTTCTAACGCACACAGACATGCTCTATCTATCTCTCTCTCTTCAATTCAAATGGGCTTTATTTCACATTCTTGTATTTCTCCAAGGTAGGTATGGGAGTTTTGAGTTATTGTCGATGTTTTCAAAGTCTCTTTGGGTGTTTGCAATTTGTGGGAAGTATGTCTTGGTATAGTGGGCAGGTTGTTAAGAAGTGGAGCTCGGTTTCCACCTCATCTTGTGTGCAGTGGGTCTGTCTTCGCTTGGGAGCCAGGTCTGCCTATGGCGGCCTTTCTCGATGGCTAGGCTGTGCTCGCTGAGTCTGTACCTAGACAAGGATCTTCTTAGTATTGGGTCAGTCACAGTGCTCAGGTATTCTGCCACTGTGTACTCTCTGTTTAGGGCCAAATAGCATTTCAATTTGCTCTGGTTTTGGGTTGTTTCTTTCCAATGTGTCCCTCTATCTCTGGCCTTGCTCTGGTGGAGGGTCAGGGGCATTGCCGGGTCTGTGCAGCGATAACACTGTATATTGACTGTAGAACGGGAGCTCTCTCTCGCTCTCTCTCTTGCTATATGTTGACTGTATCATGCCCAGCCTCGGGCAGCGCTATTATTTAAGAATATGTTGACTGTATGACATTTTTATTTTTATTTTTTTACCTTTTAGGGGGGGGGGGGGGGGGGGCTCGCGTTTAAATCTCGCACAGGGCCTCGCATTTCTCCCAGGCTGCCCTGGTAGTAGGGTTAGTAGCTTCTGTCTGATTGTGTAGGCACTGAGGGTAGTAGGGTTATTAGCTTCTGTAGGGTTAGTAGCTTCTGTCTGGTTGTGTAGGTACTGAGGGTAGTAGGGTTAGTAGTTTCTGTCTGATTGTGTAGGTACTGAGGGTAGTAGGGTTAGTAGCTTCTGTCTGGTTGTGTAGGTACTGAGGGTAGTAGGGTTAGTAGCTTCTGTCTATTTGTGTAGGTACTGAGGGTAGTAGGGTTAGTAGCTTCTGTCTGATTGTGTATTCACTGACATCTTCAACCTGTCCTTGGAACAGGCTGTCATCCCCACCAGTCCACCATCATCCCTGTACCCAAAAAATCTACGCCCGCTTGCCTCAACGACTACCGCCCTGTAGCCCTCACCTCCATAGCCATGAAGTGCTTTGAGAAGCTAGTGAAGGGCTACATCTGCTCCTCCCTCCCCATCAACCTGGACCCCCTGCAATTTGCATATCGCCCCAACAGGTCCACGGAGGACGCCATAGCCCATGTGCTGCACACAGCAGCATCACACCTTGACAAGAGGCAGGGGAACTATGTGAGAATGCTGTTCATCGACTACAGCTCAGCATCCAATACCATAGTCCCCTCCAAACTCATAGCCAAGCTCAGGGACCTGGGCTTGAACTATGACCTCTGCCAGTGGGTCCTGGACTTCCTGACGGGCAGACCCCAGGTGGTAAGAGCAGGCAACTGCACCTCCTCATCCATCACGCTCAACATAGGGGCCCCCCAGGGCTGTGTTCTGAGCCCCCTCCTCTACTCCCTGTACACACATGACTGCGTGGCACAGCGGAACAACAACACAATCATCAAATTTGCTGATGACACAGTCTTAAGGCGAGCACAGAAAGACTCAGAAGAAGCTTCTATCCCCAGACCATCAGGCTGCTAAACGAACAATAAACACTATGCAACAACCATCAAATGCACACAGCACACACACCCACACGCACACACTCACTTAAACCACACAAACACACTTTATATTTATTGATAAAGGATTTGCACTACAACTCGTACACCCACTGTAAATTGTACCTAAATTGCACCTCATCCCATTTCTGCCTTGCACTATATAGTATTGTATTAGTACACTGCACAGTATTGTATATTATATGGTAACTCAGTTACGTCTATTCTGCATCGAACATTGTACATATGTCTATACTGAACACTGTGACCTCATTTTTTTTACTTCTAATTTACATGCTATACTATGTTATTTTATTTCATACTTATCTTGTCTTGCACAGTCTCTGGAGCGTAACAGTAAGAAGCATTTTGTATAAAAGTATTCTGTACTTCTGTATGACAACTATTAAAGAAACTTGAAACTTGAACTTGAAACTAGGTACTGAGGGTAGTAGGGTTAGTAGCTTTTGTCTGATAGTGTAGGTACTGAGGGATTTCAGACACGGCAAGAGAGAGACAGAGAAACAGAGAAAGAGAAAGAGAGTGAGGACGGGTCTAAATATAATGACTTTTCTAGGGCCAAATCATGGCTGTCAGAAAGCTGGCATGAACGGCTTTGGCGACTGATCTCAGGTCAGCTTCTAAAGACATGAGCAGTGCTAATGAACACGTTTTCCTGGCCGAATGAGAGGAAAGCCCTCAGTTAATTGACACCTCATATCCCCAAGTTGTTTCCCCACAAACGGCACGATGAAAGTTTAGAATATGCAGCTTTTTCATTTAATTATTACACATTTTGAGCTTTGAGGTTATTTACAAAACAATCACGATACATGTTTGCCGTGTTGTGAATACGGTATATTCCTCAATAGTGCTGTGGAAATAACAGCAAAACAGTAAATATAGATTTCCTGCCCCCCATGTCAACTTCATCCTCTGAGGAGCTAGCTAGAATGCTAATCGTATAAATGCGTACTTATTAACACCAGAGTAGATCACTTTGCATAACGCAACACTGCTTCTTGCTAATTAATAGTTGGTACAGGGCGTGACATGAGGTGGGGGGGGGGGGTGCATATTTTCTACTATTATGGTACCAGTGGGTGTGAAATACCTGCTTTTTGCCACGTCGCAGAACACTTTGTTTGCTAATGGCTGATTACCAGAATAGCGTAAGGTGTCTTGTGGATATGTGGCTAATCATTAGCCTGTAACCCATAAGGCTTTCAAATGTGTGCTGACAGTTAGTGCCCCTGCCACCGCAAAATGTTGCTTGTATTGTGTTGGATATGCCTCTCATGAGTCTCATGCCGCTCGCTTGGTTTCGGCGATCGTGTGTTTTGGAGGGGATCAACGTCGAAGAGGAAGAGTCAGGGTCAGCCCTATGTCCCCACAGCCCTATGGTCCCACAGCCCTATGGTCCCACAGCCCTATGTTCCCACAGCCCTATGGTCCCACAGCCCTATGTTCCTACAGCCCTATGGTCCCACAGCCCTATGTCCCCACAGCCCTATGGTCCCACAGCCCTATGTTCCCACAGCCCTATGGTCCCACAGCCCTATGTTCCCACAGCCCTATGGTCCCACAGCCCTATGTCCCCACAGCCCTATGTTCCCATGGCCCTATGGTCCCACAGCCCTATGTCCCCACAGCCCTATGTTCCCATGGCCCTATGTCCCCACAGCCCTATGTCCCCACAGCCCTATGTCCCCACAACCCTATGTCCCCACAGCCCTATGTCCCCACAGCCCTATGTCCCCACAACCCTATGTCCCCACAGCCCTATGTCCCCACAGCCCTATGTCCCCACAGCCCTATGTCCCCACAACCCTATGTCCCCACAGCCCTATGTCCCCACAGCCCTATGTCCCCACAGCCCTATGTCCCCACAGCCCTATGTCCCCACAGCCCTATGTCCCCACAACCCTATGTCCCCACAGCCCTATGTCCCCACAGCCCTATGTCCCCACAGCCCTATGTCCCCACAGCCCTATGTCCCCACAGCCTAATGTTCCCACAGCCCTATGTTCCCACAGCCCAATGGTCCCACAGCCCAATGTCCCCACATCCCAATGGTCCCACAGCCTAATGTTCCCACAGCCCAATGTCCCCACAGCCCAATGGTCCCACAGCCTAATGTTCCCACATTTCTAAGATCTCTCTCAAAATGAAACCCTATGTTCCCACAGCCCTATGATTGGATAATAGGTTGGGTGTAATTGGCTACCAAATTAAAAGAAAGGGGGATAAAATCAGATACAAATGTATGAAAAAAGGAAATGTGGGAACATAGGGCTGTGAGAACATAGGGCTGTGGGAACATAGGGCTTTGGGAACATAGGGCTGTGGGAACATAGGGCTGTGGGAACATAGGGCTGTGGGAACATAGGGTTGTGGGAACATAGGGCTTTGGGAACATAGGGCTGTGGGAACATAGGGCTGTGGAAACATAGGGTTGTGGGAACATAGGGCTGTGGAAACATAGGGCTGTGGGAACATAGGGCTGTGGGGACATAGGGCTGTGGGGACATAGGGCTGTGGGAACATAGGGCTGTAGGAACATAGGGCTGTGGGAACATAGGGCTGTGGGAACATAGGGCTGTAGGAACATAGGGCTGTGGGAACATAGGGCTGTGGGAACATAGGGCTGTGAGAACATAGGGCTGTAGGAACATAGGGCGGTGGGACCATTGGGCTGTGGAAACATAGGGCTCTGGGAACCAGGCCATGTGAGCGGATCGGAGCGTGAGCGGCGCGGGGCGCGGAGCGGGCTGTTTTGACGTGAGCGAGGAGTGGGTTTTAAAATGAGTCGGCGCGACGTCCGGAGCGAGAGTTCTCCTCCGCTCCAATCCACTCCAGGCCGCTCACAGTGGTTTAACACTGTTGATGTAATATATACATGCAGTACAATGCCAAAGCAACAGATGGCGATGTACAAACATGAAGGCCATTTTCAACCAATGAGAAGGGTTCAGGCTTCGTCACTGTAGAGACGCCCACCATAGATATCTATGACGCCCACACTCACTCCTGTTAAAAAAAGTATCGACGCCATTGTTGTTGACGTTAGCTTACATGCTAACGTTAATGGCAGCGACCATAGCATTGTGGCTCGGCTAGCCTATCATCGCTTAATAGAACTAGTGAATGGATAAACAACGTTATTTAACATTGCAGAATGGCTACAATTACAATGCGGCTCAATACAAACAATTGTTAAGGGGCCCAGGGGGTGTAGACTGTTGTAGTTTGAGCTCATTTACACCATGCTCCAAAAAAGAAAAAGAAAAACTGCCGAGCGATCTGGCGCGGGGAGCGGGGAGCGCTCGATTCAAGGTGAGTGGGGAGCGAGCGGAGAGCGACTTGGGAGCGGGGTCAACATGAGCGATTAGCGGAGCGGACCAAGCTTTAAAGAGCGAAGAGCGGATTTCTCGGCCGCGCCGATCCGCTCACGTGGCCTGCTGGGAACATAGGGCTGTAGGAACATTAGGCTGTGGGAACATAGGGCTGCGGGAACATAGGGTTGTGGGAACATAGGGCTGTGGAAACATAGGGCTGTGGGAACATAGGGCTGTGGGGACATAGGGCTGTGGGGACATAGGGCTGTGGGAACATAGGGCTGTAGGAACATAGGGCTGTGGGAACATAGGGCTGTGGGAACATAGGGCTGTGGGAACATAGGGCTGTGGGAACATAGGGCTGAGGGACCATAGGGCTGTGGGAACATAGGGCTGTGAGAACATAGGGCTGTAGGAACATAGGGCGGTGGGACCATTGGGCTGTGGAAACATAGGGCTCTGGGAACCAGGCCATGTGAGCGGATCGGAGCGTGAGCGGCGCGGGGCGCGGAGCGGGCTGTTTTGACGTGAGCGAGGAGTGGTTTTAAAATGAGTCGGCGCGACGTCCGGAGCGAGAGTTCTCCTCCGCTCCAATCCACTCCAGGCCGCTCACAGTGGTTTAACACTGTTGATGTAATATATACATGCAGTACAATGCCAAAGCAACAGATGGCGATGTACAAACATGAAGGCCATTTTCAACCAATGAGAAGGGTTCAGGCTTCGTCACTGTAGAGACGCCCACCATAGATATCTATGACGCCCACGGGGTCAACATGAGCGATTAGCGGAGCGGACCAAGCTTTAAAGAGCGAAGAGCGGATTTCTCGGCCGCGCCGATCCGTGGCCTGCTGGGAACATAGGGCTGTAGGAACATTAGGCTGTGGGAACATAGGGCTGCGGGAACATAGGGCGGTGGGAACATAGGGCTGTGGGAACATAGGGTTGTGGGAACACCGGCA
>NC_140165.1:110752169-110756333 GCF_963971535.1 Notolepis coatsorum
CATATGTTGTCTCCAGCCCTGGATGCTATTGGCCTTCTCCGTTTACAAAGGGGGGACTGGCAACGGCTCCAGCCCATGTCCAAAATACTTCTTGCGTGATTCTCCCCAGTGTGTGTTTTCAGTGATTTTAGAAGTAGTAACACGATCTGCATTCAGACGGATAGGACTGTGTCATCGGCATAGAGGAGTATCAAACTCTGTGAGCCGGTAATGCGGTTAGTCCTTTCATAATCTGTTGTGAGCAGAGTGGATTATAATTATGATACAGGTGGGGGTGGGAGTCTGTCATGTGTGGAGTGGATTATGATTATGATGCAGGTGGGTGGGTGGGGGTGATGGGGGTGGGAGTCTGTCTCTGCATATGCATCAGCATAAAGGAAGTTTGGGAGGTTGAGATATTAATCCTGCATGGAACGCAAGGATCTCAGTATGTCACCCCGGACAGTGATGAGGAAGAATATACTCAGTACTGAACATATTTTTTGGTCTGTCTTACTGTCTGAGAGAAGACTGGTGTGGGGGTTGGGGGGGTGGCAGAGTGAGAGACAGAGAAAGAGAGAGAGACATACAAGAACTACAGGACAAAATAAAATCACTCAAAACCATGAAGGCCTGCGGAGCGGATGGTATCCTAAATGAAATTATCATATTCACAGACTCCAAATTCCAATTGGCTATACTAAAACTCCTTAACATTGTCCTTAGCTCCGGGATCTTCCCCAATATCTGGAACCAAGGACTCATAACACCGCTCCACAAAAAGGGAGACAAATCTGACCCAAACAATTACAGTGGGATCTGTGTCAACAGCAACCTTGGAAAAATCCTCTGTATGATCATTAACCACAGACTCATACATTTCCTCACAAACAACGATACCTTGAGCAAATCACAGATTGGCTTCCTACCAAATCACCGTACAACAGACCACATTCTCACCCTCAGAACCCTAATCGACAACCAAATAAATAAAAATAAAAACAAAGTATACTCCTGTTTCGTTGACTACCAAAAAGCATTTGACTCAATTTGGCACGAGGGTCTGCTGTACAAACTGTTAGATAGTGGCATTGGAGGGAAAACCTACGACCTCATAAACTCAATGTATACCAACAACACATGTGCTGTGAGGATTGAGGAAAAACACACAGACTTCTTCCCTCAACACCGCAGGGTTAGACAGGGGTGCAGTTTGAGTCCAACCCTCTTCAACATATACATAAATGAACTGGCAAAAACATTGGAACAAACTGCAGCACCTGGCATCCCCCTAGCAAACACAGAAGTCAAATGCCTACTGTTTGCAGATGACCTGGTGCTGCTGTCCCCAACAAAAGAAGGGCTACAACAGCACCTTGACCTTCTGCACAAATTCTCCCAGACATGGGCACTGACAGTAAACCTAAACAAAACTAAAATTATGATATTCCAAAAAAGGCACAGCCTACAACAACAAAAACACAAATTCCTCCTAGACACAATTTCCATAGAAACCACAAAAAACTACATCTATCTCGGCCTAAACATCAGTGCTACAGGGAACTTCAACAACGCTGTAAATGACCTGAGAGACAAAGCAAGAAGGGCTTTTTATGCCATAAAAAGGAACATCAAGTTAGACATTCCAATCAAAATCTGGCTCAAAATATTAGACTCCGTCATATAACCAATTTCCCTATGGTTGTGAAGTCTGGGGCCCACTTGCAAACCAAGACTTCACCAAATGGGACAAACACCCAATTGAGACTCTGCATGCAGAATTTTGCAAATCCATTCTCCGCACCCAATGGAAAACACCAAATAATGCATGCAGAGCAGAACTAGGAAGATACCCACTAATCATAAACATTAAAAAAAGAGCATTCAAATTTCACAATCACCTAAAAGAAAGCGATCCAGACACACTCCACAACATAGCCCTCACCCACAGAGAGACCCTCGATAGATGCCCACTCAGCCAGATGGTTCTGGGACTCTGCTCACAAACACAAGCAGAGCCACCAGACAGAAACCACACTGGACTAAATCAAATTATAAGAAAACAAAAAGAAAACTATCTGACACATTGGAAAGAAACAACCCAAAACCAGAGCACATTTAAATGCTATTTGGCCCTAAACAGAGAGTACACAGTGGCAGAATACCTGATCACTGTGACTGACCCAATACTAAGAAGATCCTTGACTAGGTACAGACTCGAGCACAGCCTAGCCATCGAGAAAGGCCGCCATAGGCAGACCTGGCTCCCAAGCGAAGACAGACTATGCACCCACTGCACACAAGATGAGGTGGAAACCGAGCTCCACTTCTTAACAACTTGCCCACTATACCAAGACATCAGAGACATATACTTCCCACAAATTGCAAACACCCAAAGAGACTTTGAAAACATCGACAATAACTCAAAACTCCCATACCTACTGGGAGAAATACAAGAATGTGCAAACACAGCAGCCAGATTTGTGAGCTGCTTTGTTTGATCTGTTTGATTGTTTTGTTTGTTTGGCTTTGGCAATGTAAACGTATTTTTCCCATGTCAATAAAGCCCATTTGAATTGAATTGAATTGAATTGACATGGAGAAAAAGAGAGAGAATGAGACAGAGATGAGACAGAGAGAGAATGAGACAGAGAGATAGTGAGAGAATGAGTCAGAGAGAGAGAGAGAGAGAGAGAGAGAGAGAGAGAGAGAGAGAGAGAGAGAGAGAGAGAGAGAGAGAGAGAGAGAGAGACAGAGATGAGACAGAGAAAGAGAGAGAGAGAGAGAGAGTGGGAGAATGAGAGACAGATAGAGAGACAGAGGAGAGAGAGATAGAGAGAGAGAGAGAGAGAGAGAGAGAGAGAGAGAGAGAGAGAGAGAGAGAGAGAGAGAGAGGAGAGAGAGAGAGAGAGAGAGAGAGAGAGAGAGAATGAGACAGAGAGATAATGAGACAGAGAGAGAGAGAGAGAGAGAGAGAGAGAGAGAGAGAGAGAGAGAGAGAGAGAGAGAGAGAGAGATGAGACAGAGATGGAAAGTAAGATGTACATATATCCAGTATACAGGAGGCACAGAGATAGACGGAGACAGAGACAACACAGAGGCACAGAGAGACGGAGACAGAGACAACACAGAGGCACAGAGATAGACGGAGACAGAGACAACACAGAGGCACAGAGATAGACGGAGACAGAGACAACACAGAGGCACAGAGATAGACGGAGCGAGGGAAACGTGCCCTCTAGAACAGACAGTTAGGTGGAGGAATCAGTGTTTGTTGTTGTGGCTGTCTGACGGTCTGATGGGGATGAGGAGCCCCTAACTGGCCCTGATGAAGTTATTGTTTCTGGGTCTACAGGGTCAGATGAGAACTGACGTGCCGGTTTAGAGCCAATTTTAGCAGCGGGGATGGAGAGGTGGAGGAATGGAGGGATGGAGGGAGGGGCGAGGGGGGTAGTGAAGGGGGGTGTAAGAGAGCGAGGGGGGCAAAGAGGGTTTATACGGCTCTGCATGACAAGCAATCAGACAGTGTAATACGACAGAGCGGGTTGGGAGGTTTTGGCTGTGTGTGTGTGTGTTTATGTGTGTGTGTGTGTGTGTGTGTGTGTGTGTGTGTGTGTGTGTGTGTGTGTGTGTGTGTGTGTGTGTGTGTGTGTGTGTGTGTGTGTGCAGGGATCAACTTATGAAATGTATCAGGGAAATGACCTTTGTGTGTGTGATAGGTGGCCTTTTCCAGCTGTGCACGTGTATGTGGCGTGCGTTTTACGTACGCCTATTGGTGTGTGTGTCTTTTTTATGAATGCTTATCAGTGTGTGTGTGTGTGTGTGTGTGTGTGTGTGTGCAAGACTTTTGCAAATACTTATGTGTTTGTACAGGATGTTGATCCGTGTGTGTGTGTGTGTGTGTGTGTGTGTGTGTGTGTGTGTGTGTGTGTGTGTGTGTGTGTGTGTGCGTGTGTGTGTGCGTGTGCGTGTGTGTGCGTGCATGTGTTTACATATTCCCATCAGTGTGTGTGTGCGTGCATATGTCACGTGTTTCTCCTTGACTTGTTTAAAGAAGACGTGTACGGCCCGTGGGGACATTAACGTGTGTTGTCGTCGAGCCTTACAAATACATTTGATTTTGATTTGATCGATGTATTCCATCAATGTCTAGGTGCGTGCGTTCGCTTATGACAATCAGCGTCT
>NC_140165.1:110756533-110771533 GCF_963971535.1 Notolepis coatsorum
AATGCATGATGGTTATACCAGCAGAGCCCAGCATAATGCATGATGGTTATACCAGCAGAGCCCAGCATAATGCATGATGGTTATACCAGCAGAGCCCAGCTGATCTGATATTAATGCATGATGGTTATACCAGCAGAGACCAGCATAATGCATGATGGTTATACCAGCAGAGCCCAGCATAATGCATGATGGTTATACCAGCAGAGCCCAGCATAATGCATGATGGTTATACCAGCAGAGCCCAGCATAATGCATGATGGTTATACCAGCAGAGCCCAGCATAATGCATGATGGTTATACCAGCAGAGCCCAGCATAATGCATGATGGTTATACCAGCAAAGACCAGCATAATGCATGATGGTTATGTAAGGGATAATGTATAGCTACGAGGTCATTGTCGCAAAATAATTGACCGACACGGAGTTAAAATACCGAGCCGGGCTTGATTGCGAACAGCTGCGCACAGCGGTCATTATTGTCCCACAGCGGTCATTATTGTCTGATAACTGACCTCTGACGCGCGCTATTGACCAATCACAAGCAAGCATTTCGGCGAATGTGAAAACGCCATGTAATAAACCAACATAATGCATGCTGGTCTATGTTGTTTTTTCTAGCAGGGATGGTAGTGTTAGGGTTAGGGTCATGGTAGGGTCAGGGTTCGGGGTCATGGCATGGTTACAAATGCAGAGGCACCCCCCCCTGGCAGTAATAACGCAGAGAGAAGAGAGAGTTGGACACAGCATTCATGATGGGGTGTGGTGAGAGAGGAGCATTAGAGAGACCTACTCTCTGGCTGGGGGCCGGGGGGGGGGGGGGGGGGGGGGGGGGGGGGGGCAGACTTGAGAAATCTCAGCAATAAAGGCAGGATCACGCATGATGTGGCTGGACCCATGCCAAGCTCCAGAGGCTCGATTTGGGATGTCGACCCTCCAACACAGAGTGGGAGGACTCGACCGCTTTCGATTAGGGAACGGGGGGGGCGGGAGGACTCGCACCAGACCATTAAACACTGATCATTAGACGTGGCTGGGTTTGCTTGCTAGCTTGCAGGTGGGCTGAACACACTACACAGGGGGGGGGGTTCTGGTGTTCTTCCTCCCCGGTGTTGTGTAGCTGTCTAGAAACAGCTCCGCGGTGTCCGGACTTCCTACTCCTCCATGAGCAGAGATCTACACGCAGAGCACCTGTTCTGAAGCCCGCTTTGTTCCCTGGGAAATATAGGCAATGACCAGGTGGTGAATACACCTCTTTGGCTAAAAGCGGAATGTTGATTGCTTTTTAAAAAGGGGGGGGGGGGGCGTGAAGGAAGAATCACTCCCTCTAGAGTTATTTGTAATTTTTGGTAGTCCCTGGCGAGATTTGGAAGCTGCGTCCCATTATTCTGCAAAGAGAGACGCTAGGCTGTCATCAGACGCCCTGCCAAGTATCCAGGGAGAAACACTGGCAGGGGTGGGAAGAGCAGAAGAGAGAGCAGAAACCATAGAAGAGAGAGGGAAAAAAGTGAGAGAGGAGAGAGAGACAGAGAGAGAGAGAGAGAGAGAGAGAGAGAGAGAGAGAGAGAGAGAGAGAGAGAGAGGAGAGAGAGAGAGAGAGAGAGAGAGAGAGAGAGAGAGAGAGAGGAGTAGGAGGGGAGGATAAACAGCAGAGTATTTGGAATGATGGATCTATCACGAGGGGAGAGAGAGAGAGAGGAGAGAGGAGAGAGAGAGAGAGAGAGAGAGAGAGAGAGAGAGAGAGAGAGAGAGAGAGAGAGAGAGAGAGAGAGAGAGAGAGAGAGAGAGAGAGAGAGAGAGGGTGGGGTGAGGAAAAAAGAGGACGCTTCTGAGCGAGTTCAGGTTTTTTGATTGAGCTGTTAAAAACTTTTGGGACTTATTGTCCCCCTCCATTGGGTCCCTATAATGGCTGCCATTTTAGATTTAAGCAGCAGGCGCTGAGCGGTGCCAGAGACGTTCACTCTGATCTGCCTCAAAGTCTGGTGGGTGGAAGGCAACGAGGACGGCACACAGAGAGGCCACACCACAGCGCCTGGCGGCACAGCACACCTTCCCCTCGCCACCTCGCTTGCTTTCGAGAGAACTGATTTGAGAGCGATTGTGCGCGACCGCCATTTTTCCCCCCCTCGTTTGCATCCTCCTCCTCCACACGAGAGCAGCGGCTCGTCATCCTTCTCTCCTTTTAGCCGTCACACCAATGAGACGCGAATGCAGGGGAGCTGTCAATTACCCACTCCCCGCTCTTAAACGCTGAGAATGCCGAGAGATCCGTGGATCGGGACGAGGACGAGAGAGAGAGAGAGAGGAGAGAGAGAGAGAGAGAGAGAGAGAGAGAGGAGAGAGAGGAGAGAGAGAGAGAGAGAGAGAGAGAGAGAGAGAGAGAGAGAGGGGAAGAGACCCACTGAGGCTGATGTTCTGTTCACTCTGGTCAAGGAGCATTTGAAGAGCCTCGTGGCATGGGGGCCACCAAGGGTTGTGATACAGCATGGGCTGCTAACAGAAGAGGCCAACCAACACATCTACACACACAGCACGTTCACCAACCAACACATCTACACACACAGCACGTTCACCAACCAACACATCTACACACACAGCACGTTCACCAACCAACACATCTACACACACAGCACGTTCACCAACCAACACATCTACACACACAGCACGTTCACCAACCAACACATCTACACACACAGCACGTTCACCAACCAACCATCTTACACACACAGCACGTTCACCAACCAACACATCTACACACACAGCACGTTCACCAACCAACACATCTACACACACAGCACGTTCACCAACCAACACATCTACACACACAGCACGTTCACCAACCAACACATCTACACACACAGCACGTTCACCACCACATTGTAAAGAAGGACCACTGTTCGTTCCTCCTAGCAGGATGACAATATGGCAGGCTTTCAACACATGTGTTCATTGATGATAAAATATGAAATTAACTTTTTTCCTCAGTTGTGAAAACAATAAATGTTAAAGGGACCTTATAATTTCTCTAATGCTCAAAGAGGCATTCAAAATAGGCTTGTGTTTTGGCATTTACAGTCCAAATGCTCATAAACAGGTGAATTATAATTAGGTTTTCGGCTAATTAGCTTTGTTTTAACCCTCTGAGTTGTGCTTTACGGGACAGGGTGGACAGCGGGTTGAGGACGACTTCTCCATCTGCTAGAGCTTTTTTCTTCTCCTTTTAGAGCGGTTAGAACTTATTTAGCTATTTATTTTTCTCAAAAGGCTTTTATAGAACGACCATCGTAGCCCGTTTCCGCATTCTTCCGAAATTTCACCAGCGAGGTTCCAATTGTGTTCAGGTTTAGAACAGGGTTAGATCTGAGGGCTCGCTAACCTAAATAGTACCTGCGGGGGGGGGGGGGGGGGGGGGGGGGACATTTCAAAATAGATTTAGCAAAACAACTAACTCGCTTCTTCTTCGTTGGCTAGTAATGGAGTGGAGGAGGGGGGGTCGGGGGGGGGGGGGGAGCCCTCAGTGGTTAGTGTGGGTGGAGTTTGTTTTGCTGTTAGGTGGTTAGATTCTGCTTAGATATTAACGGTTCACTTTTCTCTGCTTCCAAATCAAAGCGACCTTTAACCCTTTGAGCCCGCAAATGTCCACTACTTCCTCTTAGCCTCCTGCCCCCTCATTGTCCCTCAGAATATAGGACTAGGGAGGTCAACCGCAGGGGCGGAGCTTCAGGGGGGGCTGTAGGGGCGGGGCTCCCCGGGCCCGCGATGGTCGGGACCCAATGGGGGGCCCGGGCCCGTCGCCGAGGCAGCATGCTCCGCCCCCGAGATATTATTTTACTCGTCGTGACGCCAGAGTGTCTTTGTGAAGCTGTATATATCTATTCATCATATCTATGGCTGTCACTATAGCCAATTGAAATGCTAGAAATGGTCACGTGGACTGGGAGAACCAATGGAATTTCACTTTCACTTCCGCGTTTGGGATGCCATCATGCGTTTGCAAAAACAAAACAAACGTCTTTGGATAACTTCTTTGCAGCGGGGAAATACCAACCGATGAGCCAGAAGAGGAGCCTACGACCTATAAAGCTTATTTTAATAAACAGGAGTCATGCTTAACTTTGACATGTTTCAAACATTGGCTTTTGGAGGACCGAAACAATAATAAGCAACCGGTGACTCTCGCGTGTTGACATGGCAACACGAGCCAATGAAGCAAGCAACTGTGTTCAAGTTGGGTGGGCATTCAACGCGAGTGGACATTTGACATGTTTCAAACATGACATGAGCATGGATTTTGGAGGACCGAAGCAAAAACAATAATAAGCCCAGGGCAGGGCTGCCTGCATTATGGTGAGTGTTGTGTTTTAATAATAATGATAATACATTCGATGTATAATACACCCGCTGTGGTGCTTCAAATCAAATGCACCCTACTGATCTGTTCATGTGTTATACTAATAATAATACATTCGATTTATAATGCGAGCACCATGCATTAAAATCAAATGACTGATCTGTTCATGTGTTATGCACTGTGTGAGAGGCACTTTATAATAGAAAAAAGACAGTGCAAACATGTATATGTCGTTTTTTTTTACAGTACTTATAAACACAAGAGTGGAGCGACAAGTTGGTTAAGGTTAGAGTTTGTCTTAGAGCATGGCGATAGAACGCCAGGTAGTTTACAGGCGCAGAACTTGCTGTCCTCGGGAGAGCCAACTGCTCTGAGCTCTGGTGGTGGCTATCCATGGGGCTGAATGGTGTGTCCGAAATTTAGTCATTTTATTAGGCTATGTTTTCGTCCTTGTGGTTTGTTGGACTTTATATTATGTTATATCGTTATCTGATACATATATATTCGTTTCTATACACTTTGTAGAAACGAAATCTTAAATATTACACTTTTTCTTTAGTTACTTTTCTTTCAAACATTGTTTTAAATTGTAATCTATACTGACTGAGCGATTTTTAAAGGGCCCGATCATGTGGCCCCCGCCCCCCGGCCCGGGTCTGATACGCGCCGCCACTGGTCAGCCGTACTGCCCCCATAATGGTATTCAGAATGCAGTTTCAGCCCATTTATTTTCGGGGCCACTTCCCTCACAAAAAGTCAAAGTCCCAGACGATACTAATTGGTAGAACGAACAACCACTGAAATTGTAGCCAACTCCTGTGCGCAGCACACAATGGCGATTCTTGGTTGATGATTTGTTGCAGCCTGTGATATTTAGAATTGATTTCTTTGCTAGTCCTTTGTCACATTACCTGGATATGGCTCGTTAGCATTGTGAGTGTTCCTCATAGAAACCTAGGGGCAGGGCTATGACCATTGGTTTGAATGAGGAATGTTAAAGGTGCTATGGATAATGATGAGTAATCTTTTTTTCTTTTTTTAAATAATACATCCACAGAGCTTTTAGAAATATGCAGAGTAAAAATATTGCTTTTACTCTTTGCTTTTACAATTTTTTTTTAAATAATTTTGGCAGGTCCAAAATGGGTATGTTGTTGTTTACACGTTGCAGGTATATATCCGCTTCCTACTTCCCATTTTCCCACATGCAATGTACCTGATTGGATAAATGACATGCTGGTGTTCTAGTGAGACATCTAGCGGCCGAATGTTATCTATAGCACCTTTAACAATGCTAACGCCACATATTCTGTCACAATTATATCAATTTTTTATGGTCATGTGTCCTTTCTCGCAATCCCTATAGAACTCCCACTCTTTACAAATAGGCCTAAGCGTCTTCTCTCTCTCTCTGTTTTTCCCAAGTGTCTCTTAACTGTCATCTCCGCGCTCGGATGTAGACTCATTTCAGTGTAGTTAAAATATATATTTTTCACCACATCCAATTTCAAGCCTATCCTCATTAAAGTTATCAAACGCGCACAAATTATTTCATGAGTGTATACAAATATTTTATTGATCCAATTTTATCATTCGGCTTTCATCTCGAGCCTTCGTTCTGATTTGTGCCTGAACTACTCTCGGCAGGGGTGGCTCCCCTACTGCTGTGAGACGAGAAGCCAATTTACAGGAACCTCGGAGATGAATGCACCGATTGTTTTGTTTTCATGAAATAAACATACCAGTGATCCATTTATCCCCGCTCCACTCTCGTATGAATAGTAAATTATTTTGGCTCTTGGTGACAAATGACATCTTTTGAATTCTTCCCCGCGTGCGCCGTCGTTTCAAAGCACATTCCGCCTAAAGCTAATCAACTAACGCCCTGTGAACTCTCGTGAATTCAAGGCATACTCATCGCGGCAAACAAACAGAATGCAAATGCACGTTTTAGTCGAAAGCTTGGGAGCTTTTTAGGGTTCCGATTACCCGGCACCAATATGTCTGTTGTAAAAACATCAATAGCAAGCATCTCATATGGATATTAATAGTTTTAAATCCAGGCTCGTCATAATAATGCCTCTTTACCAAACTAGATTACCTCCATGACTGGACAGCTTCTAATTAGCTTTATAATAGGCCTGTAGTTAGTTATAACACAACTATTATTAAATACTAATAACGGTGCCTGCAGTAGACCACTCCCTGACATGACCAGCCTTTTACAATATGTCTGGTGTACATCCACTGTGAGGATCAGCCTCATCTCCCTTGTCCAGACAGGTTGTTTTTCTCATCTTTTATTTTCTCTTCTTAACTTTTTTTTATTTTTTAGAATCAACCACCTTCAGCATCGCAAACACACAGCACAGGAAGACAAAGAGAGGACAAAAATAGGTTTTTGGGATGTTTTGGGCACTCAAAGGGTTAAATAATCATCACTTTGACGATCGCAACCACATAGCGAGCTCCGCCACGCTAATTGTCGCTTAGCAACGGCCCCGGGAAGGGGGAAGAGGGGTGGGGGCAGGAATGAGGATGCCCACGCTTAAAAAATATAAAGAAAGTGCATACTTTAGAACTGAACAAACACTTCAACAATAGTCCCTTTAACTTTTAATGAATTTCATGGGGGGCTTACTTGTCTGTTAATATCCAGTTAAGTGAAGTTAAGTTTTTTTTTTCTTTGGGGAGAGGGTTCATGAAAAACTGAATATAATAGGTCATAATTAATGCAAATTCACATTCAGCAAACCAAAGACACAAGGAGAGAAGCAGACGCAAGTCAGTGAGTCTATTTACAGGTCGGGTGTTATGTTGGGGGTTATTCGGGGAGGTTAAAACCCTGAAGAGATGCAGTCCCACCAGGAGGTGTTTTGGATGTGGTCCCCCCGAAATGGCCGTCAGAGATACCAAGCTGTCGGAGCTGGAATATCACACTAACGCTGACAGCTTATGTGATGTCATTCCTATGTATGTGTACATTTCTGTACAGTTACCGAACTGTTTCCTAGAAATGCAAAAACCCAGTTCCTGCACGTCACTAGATACGTAATACGTACAGAAGGGTAGATACATTAAGATCAGTGCTGAATGGGTTAACGATGAGAGATCAAGTGGATGTCAAGACTTCACTTAGGTCAATGGTTTGTGGTTTGCTAGCCCAATCGCAATTAAAGAGTTGTTTACACTCTTTAACTTAGGGGAAGGGGGGACCTGTGGCAAAAGAGCCCGGTCACATCCACCCTTGTCGTGTGGCACTGCAGCTCTTCCAGAGGCGTGGTGGTTAACGTGGGTTAGGCGGTTGGATCATTAGTGGAGTTAAAAGGGATTTTATTACCTTTGTCGAGTAGCCACTCGTCAACTACCCGACCAAGTCTGTATGGGATTCTTTGTCTAGCAATAGCCAGGCGCTCATTATCAAAGTTCCCTTTAAGAAATTTGGAGAAGACAGATTCAGAAGGTTACAAATCTGGAAGTTGAAAGGTTAGAGGTTAGGAAAAAAGGGCAACATGGCAAACGTTTAGCAGGTTATGTAGGCGTACTTTAAAATCAGCTTTACGGGTTGGCAGGAAGGATTTGGGAGATTTTGGGGGGGGGGGGGACTGGTTTTAGCTGGTTAGACAAGTTAACAGATCTCTAGTTACCTTGGGTTTAAATGGCAGGCGTTTAAATGAGCTAACAAGTTAAACATATTTATGAATAATTTAGTTATAGTATGATTGCATTTGTATGATTGGTAACTTAATGCCAGCTATAGTCGCAAAAGGGAACACACTTTAGAAATGCAATAAGCAAACAATGGGAGTCAATTATGTCATAATCAAACACAAAACCAGCGGCCATTTACAAAAACAGCATTGGCATCACATTGTCACATTATAAATAAATCAAACAGTGGGGGAAAGAAATCAATGTCATGAATCAACTGTCACTGTTTTCATATTCATCACAAGATAAACACACAGTATTAGAACACAGTCCATGGTTATTTCAAGGAAGACATTTTCAGTTATGGTCCCATGCGGTTAGTTGCTGAATCAGCAGTTCACAAATCACCCGACGGGGATTTGACTATGCCACAGACAGAGCCGTGACCCGCATGGTGCATTACTTTGCATGTAAAGTCCAAAAAGGGTTCCCTGGGATCGACACCGCTGTTTGCCAACCTGTCAAAGTTTCCTTTATAATGTAAATCCAGGAATCGTCAATAGCATTTGGCAATTTGCATTAGCCTACTTATAATCAACTAGCGTGTTACACAGCTAACCCACAATGCAAAGCATCTTAACATCCTCTTTTGCTGTTACAATTGATACCCAACGGGCTGCTATGTCAGCTACTGTACCAATTGTTATACATAGTGTTAATAAAAAATTGTCTGATTAGAACAGTAGCTAGCGTTAGCCGGAACATTTGGTAGCTGACATTTCCTCTACATTTTTGGTAGCTAATGTTAGGACTAATGCTAGCTAACGGCAAAAGAGGATGTGTTGGACGCTTTGCATTGTGGGGTAGATTAGGAGAGGAGATGGTGATCCCCTTCACTCAAAAACATGTGGATTTTAACCTGGAACTATAGGATCCACAGGCGGCCGCACTAACCAGCTGACCCATTAGCAGGTGCTGGTTGACTGCGACCGACTTGTTAGCAGTTTACACATGTTTTTTCGATGTGTAACTCCTCTTGGAGGCATGCCTTTGATTATACAGATTGTTATTTGTGCATAACTTGTCACCAGAGCAGCCATTTCACATTCTTCCCCTGGAGAGGGAGAGCTTCCCTCTGTACTTCCCCGACATCTGAGTTAATTCAAACCTCTCATCGTCCAGTATGTGATAACGTGACACCTCTAGCTTAAACATACACAGAAAGCTGAGTAGGTATTGACATGTGTTGGGAGAATAATACGTTTTAATATTCATAGATCCTTGAGTTCCCATTGAGGGTAAAGGTGTAGAGATGCTGCTAAGTAGTGCATTGAACAATATGGTGGGAAAAACATATTTATGACATTTTCTCCACTGTCATGTTTACAAACTGGGCTGCTGTGCCCGTGTGTGAAGCCCATTGGGACATATGATTGTGATAATTGACTCTATATATAAACAAGATTCAAGAGATGTATTCGTCACATACATACATGAGACATGTAGTGACATGAAGGTGGCCATGCCCGCTTTGATTGTGCAAAAAATACAAATAGTCAAATAGAATAAAATAGACATGATAAAAAGTACTAAGATAAAATACAATACAATGCTAAGCTTAAGAATGAACGGTAATGAGTCCTATATACAATACTATACAATATACAGTTGTGTTTTTTAAAGTGATTTTTTTTTTTTTCAACCTGTCGTGTGTTTGTGTGTGAGAGAGTGCAAGTGAGGATTTGTGTGTGTGTGTGTGTGTGTGTGTGTGTGTGTGTGTGTGTGTGTGTGTGTGTGTGTGTGTGTGTGTGTGTGTGTGTGTGTGTGTGTGTGTGTGTGTGTGTGTGTGTGTGTGTGTGTGTGTGTGTGTGTGCGTGCGTGCGTGCGTGTGTGTGTGTGTGTGTGTGTGTGTGTGTGTGTGTGTGTGTGTGTGTGTGTTCATGTACTGTATGGAGAGATCAGTGTTCAGTGTTCTGATGGCCTGGGGGAAGAAGCTGAGTCTGAGTCTCTCTGTTCTTGCCGCATAGTCTACTCCCTGTTTTAAATGACCCAGCCTGGCAGTGGCGTCGTTAGCATCCCCATTGTCTGTGCTGAATGTTTGTTAGTGTTTGGTATTTTTTGTTGGTTTTTAGGACTTTTAAACATCCATTTTTAGTAAGTAGTTTTCATTTGATCCTATAATTTTTTCATTCACCGATTTGTGGACTTTTTTTTTTAGTGTCCTGAAAGGCGCCTTATAAATCAAATGCATTATTATTATTATTATTATTATTATTATTATTATTATTATTATTATTATTATTATTATTATTATTATTATTATTATTATTATTATTATTATTATTATTATTATTATTATTATTATTATTATTATTATTATTATTATTATTATTATTATTATTATTATTATTATTATTATTATTATTATTATTATTATTATTATTATTATTATTATTATTATTATTATTATTATTATTATTATTATTATTATTATTATTATTATTATTATTATTATTATTATTATTATTATTATTATTATTATTATTATTATTATTATTATTATTATTATTATTATTATTATTATTATTATTATTATTATTATTATTATTATTATTATTATTATTATTATTATTATTATTATTATTATTATTATTATTATTATTATTATTATTATTATTATTATTATTATTATTATTATTATTATTATTATTATTATTATTATTATTATCATCCAGGAGGGAAAAGACACTTTGGATAGTAGGGACTGCATCTCTGCCTGTCCTGACCAGGAAACACTTTGCAACTGTGATCTCCTCTGGCAATAGTTGGATATTGTAATGTGTGGCGAGGGGTTGCAGCAATTCCACTGAGAGAAACTGGTCTGAGGCTGGATAACATGCCTGTATGCCTCTCATAAGTTGTTATCCAACTCATGAGAACCTGCTCTCAAGCTCTTGCAGCATTCTGTTGACGACTGGATAGAACAGTCTCTGTCTCAGCTGATCTCCTGAGCTGAGGTCTGAGCTTGTGCCACAAGATGACTCAACTACATACTCGTCCATCCTTTTCTGCTTCCTCCTTTGGCTGGTAGTATGTTCCTCAATCCAAAGGCCATTACATATGGCCTTTGTCCTGTCATACATGTCCACTGCCATCTCTGAGGTGCGATAACCTTTGAGTGTGTCCTGCACTGTACTTTTAAATAGTACAGATATTGAAGATGTGCACTTTAACGCAGCAGCACCTGGAGCCATCCATACCCATGTCCAGTGTCCTATAATAAGCTTTAATCGAACCCTGGTTAATTTCCTCGGATAGTCCGGTTGGTTTGGGGTGGTGTGAAAGCTCATTCACTCTTGCAAAATGCATTTGAGATGTGAATGCAAAGTGGACCAAAGGCAAGAAAAGACCCAAAAATCTAATCTTTCTTTTATGAGAAGACTGAAACATATGTATATAATGAAACACAATACAGTTTTTTTTTCGATTGCCTAAGCATGATTTTGAAAACGGGGCCCGGTGTTTCAAAACACACAATTAGCACAACCACACACACAATTATCAGAACACCTCAGATCCTTTGCTAAATTAAACACTTGTCAAAACCATACACTAATTTATAAAAACTACATTTTGTTACCATATGAAACACACGTTTCATATGACTTAATTCAGTTTGAACCAGTTACACACTGCTGTGCTTAACCTAAAACACATTTAGCAATTCTACTTCTCAGTGATTAGAGTACTGTAAGTGAAGTACGCAGAGAATGTGCAAATATACAATAAATTCACCAAACACTACACAAGACCAATGCTGTAGACTGATGAAAATATAATTTATTTATCTACATATACCCAAATCAATGATGCAGACTGATGAAAAAAATTACATTTTCTCTCCATATACCCAAATCAATGATGCAGACTGATGAAAATATAAATGTTCTCTCCATATAACCAAATCAGTCAACATTTCAACATGGAGAATCACAACAATACATGTCCCAGTTTTCATGCTACTATGTGCATAACACTGTAAGCTCAGCAAATATCAGACAAACATAAAATACTGTATCCAGTACAGGTTAAAATTACAGTAAAAAAAATAAAAATTGAAAACATTTAAACAGAAAATACTAGACATTATCTCTTTGCCTAGCTGGATCTGGCAAGATAATTTTTTGTTGTGATTCTCCATGTAGACTGATTTGGGAAAATGGGAGAAAATGCATATTTTCATCAGTCTGCATCATTGGTTGTCTTGTGTAGTGTTTGGTGAATGTATTGTATATTTTCATGTTCTCTGTGTACAGTACTTCACTCTCCTTCCATTTTGGTTGAAGACAGGTGAACTCACCTGCTGCATTTTTATATGTATCTACAATTAAGCAATGGTGTGTTTGTGCATCTGATGGCTGTGTTTAACCAATTGGCTCATATGTGTGTTGTAATTTGACATTCTGTGTCTAATGTAATGCAAGTGTGTTTAGTGTTTTGCAAATCACTGTGTGTATTGTTTTGCAAAAAGTGTGAGGCTGACATTGTAGGGGTGCAAATCTGGGCCTATATTTTGCTCCTTGAGTGTAAGGTTTTGATAATTGTGTAATACTTTTGATTTGAGTGTTTATGCAATTGAAGAAAACTGTAAAGACTAGAGATGAACTGTTTATTTCTTTTGTACATAGGCTGTGCATATGTTTGTTTGTTTGTTTGTTTATTTGCTTATGTGTATGATTCTTAACTGTGTTTTTATTTTGTTATTGGTGTATATGTGTGTATGTATGTACAGTATATGTATATATATTATATATATATATATGTATATATATGTGTATATATGTATATTTGTACTCCTGTTGGGGCTTCTTGGACCGGATCAATGTTTTATCTGGCTAAATAAAGGTTAAATAAATAAATAAGAAACTGATGATTTGGTCCTGTTAACTTTGAATTTTCTATGGGGACTGCCCAGATCCCTCTCATGGACCTGGACCTCACTTTGAGAACCTCTAATGATTCTAGTTATTCACTATTCATCTCTAATTACTCTAAAATTGTGTATTTCTGTGTTTAAAAAAAAGAAAAAAAAGGCCCCCAATGTTTTCTAACCCTAAAAACGCCCTGTAGTCCACTCCCTGTTTTAAATGACCCAGCCTGTAGTCTACTCCCTGTTTTAAATGACCCAGCCTGTAGTCCACTCCCTGTTTTAAATGACCCAGCCTGTAGTCCACTCCCTGTTTTAAATGACCCAGCCTGTAGTCTACTCCTTGTTTTTTCCCGACAATGACAATGATTCCCTCCCACTCTCTGCTGCAGAGCTGCAAATACACCAACACTCTGGCTTCTGCAGTACCTCTGAGTATTCCTTCAAATACACCAACACTCTGGCTTCTGCAGTACCTCTGAGTATTCCTTCAAATACACCAACACTCTGGCTTCTGCAGTACCTCTGAGTATTCCTTCAAATACACCAACACTCTGGCTTCTGCAGTACCTCTGAGTATTCCTTCCAATACACCAACACTCTGGCTTCTGCAGTACCTCTGAGTATTCCTTCAAATACACCAACACTCTGGCTTCTGCAGTACCTCTGAGTATTCCTTCAAATACACCAACACTCTGGCTTCTGCAGTACCTCTGAGTATTCCTTCCAATACACCAACACTCTGGCTTCTGCAGTACCTCTGAGTATTCCTTCAAATACACCAACACTCTGGCTTCTGCAGTACCTCTGAGTATTCCCCAGGGGTCTCTCTACCCACGCCTGCCTAAACACCAACCTTACACAAGCTAAGGAAAGTGTGTTGGTGCATGTGTACTGTATGTATGTGTGTGTATGTGTGTATGTGTGTGTACATGGGCATGTGTGTGTGTGTTTGCATGTCCGTATGTGCGTCTGCATGAGGGCGCAAGTGCATATTTGAGTGAGAGTGTGTGTGTGTTTCTGCAAGGGAAATCGGTAGGACAATAAGCGTCCATGAAAAATATGATGAGAGCAGAGAGCAAGAGAAAGAGGGAGAGTGTGGAAAGTAGAGAGAGGGCGAGTGGGGGGGGGGGGGGGGGGGGGGGGGGCTGGAAGGTAATACAAAATATAGGGGGGGGGGGGGGGGGGGTGAGAAGAAGAGAAGGCGGACAGATGGAGTGAGAGGTGCAGAGGGGACAGGCAGAATGAACACGTGACACCAGAGAGTAGGTGGTGTCGCCCTGCGATGACTCACTGTCCATCATAGCCTGTCTGTGTTTTATTGTGTGTGTGTATGTTTGTGTGTGTGTGTACGTGTGTGAACAGAATCAAAACATTCCTTTTCCACAGACACAAAGAGAGAAACAATTTCAAAAGAAAGAAGGAATGAAGAAAGGAGGGAAGGAAGGGGGAAGAAAGGAAGCAAGGAATGAAAGAGCAGGGGCGTATCTAGACCCAGCACTCTACTGGGGCACAGGGGGGCACAGAAGGAAACAAATTTGCCGGTTTTGGCCGGTTTATGGGCGAAAATGGGTGGATTTTGTAACTATTAAAATTTTTTTACTTTATTTCGGTTTTAGGGTTAGGTTAGGGTTATGTTATTTAATTATTTTATAAAAGGAGCAAGGTAAAATAGAGTAAAATAGTGCAGTGCAATAAAATTGTAGAATAGAATAGGTTAAAAAAAAAATATAGATAGGAATGACATGCTTAGACATGCATCATACAGACATGACATCACATCACAACACATCACATATACCATTTACTATTTATACATAACAGACTCATAAACATGCAAGGGTGCCTTTTTGCTGAGTGTCTAGGTTAATTATAGTCCCTTTTGAGCCATGCCCATCATAATACTCTGTCAGGATCTATGGGTAACAGTACTGCATATTTGCATATCGTATATGTCACAAATGTAACAGTACTAAATACCTGTATGTCATGTATGTCCCTATGCCACAAATGTCATGTATGTTGTGTATGTCATAAATGTCACTATGGATTGAAAATGGGGGACCCTGATGTA
>NC_140165.1:110774033-110801533 GCF_963971535.1 Notolepis coatsorum
AAAACCCCTCCCACCCACTATACACAGACTTGGCTGACAGGAGGAGCATGTTATAGGCTCACACTACCTAAATGCAGCGCTGAACGGCACAGGAAGTCCTTCATTCCGACAGCCATCAGACTATACAATGCATCACTGTGCCTCACTGCATCACTGAGCATGACAGTTACCATCTTCCTGGGCCCTCATTCATCAATGTGTGCGTAGAACATGTTCTATTTCCACACGTAAGCACGGAATGTAGAACTAGTGTACGCACAGGGAAGTCGGGATTCATCACACGTGCGTACGCAGGCTCTACGCACACCTGTCATGATGAATCCCACCTTGGCTCTGCGCCGCGGCTCGTGCACGCTTTCACGTATTTGCATACCAGAAACGCCCCGATTAACCATATACGGTAATGGAATACACCCATGAAATGTGGAAAAATGGACTAAGCCGAGGGAAGCGTGTCATGAGACAGGCTGACAGACGTGTACACTTACGGTGATGTCGGATATGATATCTATTAACCATTGCTGCCTGGGCAGCGCAAACACTAATAAATACCGCGCTGGAATATGACTGCCTTTTCCCGTGTTGTTTGATTAATACCCAGGGATTAAAGTTCTCCTCAATTTTATTCCAAATCGCGATGGATCTCCCGTCAATTTTCTACCTGCTGCATATGATTTCTAGAGGCATACTACAATCTATTTTGATGTCAGTATTGGGTAGCAATGAATCTCACTGCATGTAGCCTGCCTTTCAATACATGAACTTGAATTCCATCATGTTTGTGTGCGGGACTCACAAGGCTGTTGTCACAATGGGTGGTACCGGTACAGACAGTAATAATAACAGTCCACACAATATCACGATCCATGCCATAGCCTATGTTCTATTAGGACATGATCTGTGATGACAAATGTTCTGATATCATACTCTGACAGCATGCCTATGATCAACAAAAACGCGAACTTGAATCCCATCATATACATAGTCTGTCCACTATCTGGTGTCATTGCAATGCGTTTTCTATTCTTTCTTATACAGTAAAAAGGGGGAAGAACACTATATTCATATGACTTGTATTCTGCTTACAGCTTCGAAATTCCACTTGTTTCGTTTAACGTAAAGCCTTTTAAATATAATCAAAACGTTCCCGTGTTTCTGCGGTCTGCGCAAAATAATAACGAGTTGAGCTTTATGATTTATGATGAATTGAAAATGGGGGACCCTGATGTAAACAATACGAAAGTCTTTCTCTGGTCTGCATCCCCAATTAACAATTGTATGTACTGAGCTGTACTGTACTGTACCCATTCTGCAATCTGTTAATAAACTTTACAATCAATCAATCAATCAATCAAGCTACGCGGAGCGCAGTCAGTCAGTAGCCTACACCCCGTATATTCCGATAACGCTATATAAACCATGCTGCATTCATTCTGAGAGAAAGATCTATTATTCCAAATGCTATTTATAGGGTTTTGACCATAATTACACTACTGTTTGTCAGGATCCTAGGCCCGGTCATGGTTGGATGGGTCAGGATGGTAACTTTGAGCAGTGCTCTCCACCTGACAGTGGGCAGTACCCTCCACCTAACTTTGGGCAATGCCCTACATCTGACATTGGCCCTCGGCCTGATATTGGCGCCCTACCACCCTCTAGTGGTCACAAACAATTGGTGCACGCTACAATGACAAATATCTTGACCACTGTATTAACAATAATTAATTGTGTAATCAATGTGGTGTCCTGGTGTGTGCTGTCATTGTCTTTCCCTTCCCTGGTGTAATGTCATGCGCTGTTTTGGGTTGTTAGGAGTTGCTTTTGTGTTTAGTTGTTTCTTTGCTTATTGTCTAGGTGTTGTTTGTGATTCTGTGTTGGCCAGGTGTTCTTAATTGTTAATTAGTTGGGGTATATAGGGTTCTGTCTGTCCTCCCTTCTGTGTGGCGACATTCCTCCAGTTACCCCCTGTTCCTCCACGTCGTGTCGCACCGTTCTCCCTCTAGTAAGTCTTAGTGTTTGTTGTTTTGTATTGTGAAGTTTGTTATTTAGTTTCTGTATTTTTCCTTGTATTGCACTGGATTCTACAGTAAACATCATTCTCCAAGCTTCACTCCTCGCCTCTGCCTCCTCCATTCCTTCCCTTTCTGTATTATTGCATTCTACCTAACCCCATCGTGACAGAATGTCGCCACCAATAATGAATACAGCAGAAAGGGCAAGCGATACCATTCGGGTCGTCCTGAGCCTGATGGCCGGTGAGACTGACATGAAGCATTACTCACCGGCCAAGTGGGGGTTCCTGCTCCGGGAGATCGACCAGGTCGCCATGGAGAATCCGACACTGGAGCCAGCGATGTGGGAGATGGCTGAACATGTTGCTGGCCTCATGGAGAAGCACAAGTCGGAGGCTAGGGTAGCTAGCCTGCCGACTGTTCTCAGGCTTACGGTCAGCCTAGATCCTCCCACAGCCGCTGAGGCTGCTCGGATGTCCATCGCCGATCTGTCGTCTACAGCCAACATAGCTCCAACCGTTAGCTTCGTGCCAATAGCTAACCGGTCGTCTCCAGTTAGCACAGCTCCGCCTGTTAGCTCCGCCACTATAGATGGCCAGACGTCCCCAGTTGGTACAGCTCTACCCGTTAGCTCCGCTCATACAGCTAACCAGACGTCCACAGCTAACATAGCTCCGCCGGTTAGCCTTGTGTCAAGGGCTAACCAGCCACTCCCAGCTAACCTAGCTCCGCCCGTTAGCTTCGTGTCAATAGCTAACCGGCCGTTTCCAGCTAGCACAGTCTCTACTGCCAGACTAGGCTCCAGGTTCAGGGTGAGCCTAGTATCTGAGACAGACCAGATGTCTCCAGCTAGCACAGTCTCCACTGCCAGACTAGGCTCCAGGTTCAGGGTGAGCCTAGTACCGGAGACGGACCAGATGTCCCAAGCTAGCCAGGCACTCCCAGCTAACCTAGCTCCGCCCGTTAGCTTCGTGTCAATAGCTAACCAGCCACTCCCAGCTAACCTAGCTCCGCCCGTTAGCTTCGTGTCAATAGCTAACCAGCCACTCCCAGCTAACCTAGCTCCGCCTGTTAGCCCCGCTACAGTAGCTAACCAGACGCCCACTGCCACCCTAGGCTCCAGGTTCAGGGTGAGCCTGGTAGCTGAGACGGACCAGATGTCCCAAGCTAGTCAGGTCTCTGCAGCTAGCAGGCCTAGGAGGGCTATTAGGACAGGAGCTGCTAGGCTCTCCCCGACTGTTAGCTTAGCCTCGGCAGCTAGCCAGGCATTCTCAGCTAGCACAGTTCCCACAGTGAGTCCAGGGCCCACAGTTAGCCTAGCCCCCGAGGCTAGTATGGCTAGTAAGGCCTCCACAGCTGGTCCAGCTTCCACGCCCAGTCCAGCCTCTGCTCTGGGTCCTGGCTCCTCATCCCCGGATCCTACACCACGCCTCGCCGCCGCGACCGATCCGGTCTCCACGCCCTGCCCGGCCTCTCCACCTGGTCCGGCTGCCGTGCCGGCTCCCGGCTCCTCGACGGATCCTGGCTCCTCATCTCTGGATCCTACACCACGCCTTGCCGCCGAGACCGATCCGGTCTCCACGCCATGCCCGCCCCCTACACCTGGTCCGGCTGCCGTGCCGGCTCCCGGCTCTTCGACGGATCCTGGCTTCCCGTCTGGTCCAGCTCTGCGCCGTGATCAGCGTCCTGGTCCTCGCCGGGGTCCTCGCCGGGGTCTTCGCCGTGGTCTTCGCCGTGGTCTGCGTGGGATCCTGCTCCAGGGGTCGTCGCCGCCGCACCTCCGGTCCGGCTCTCCTGAACCGGCCCCGAGTCCGGCGGCTGGAGGGTCTCTCGCCCGGGATCCTGCTCCAGGGTCCAGCTCCCCTTCCCGGGCTTCTACACCTGTACCCACCCCCCCTCGTCGGGCCTCGGTGCCCGTCCCCACTCCCCCTCGCCGGGCCTCGGTTCTCAGGTTCTGCCCCCCTCCCCGGGTCTCTGTGCCCATCCCCACCCCCCCTCGTCGGACCTCTGTTCCCAGGTCCAGTCCTCCTCCCCGGGCCTCTGTTCCCGTCCCCACCCCCCCTCTCCGGGCATCTGCGCCCGTTTTCTACCCCCCTGGCTGCTATGCCCCTCCTGGGGTTTTCGCTCGGCCTCCCGGCCCCTGGTCTTCGGGTCTCCTCCCTGGATCCTCTCCGGGGTTCCAGCTTCCTCCCTCGCCTGGCTATGGACGTTGTCTTCGGTGGTCTGGAAGCCCCCCGTTGAGGGGGAGGTACTGTCAGGATCCTAGGCCCGGTCATGGTTGGACGGGTCAGGATGGTAACTTTGAGCAGTGCTCTCCACCTGACAGTGGGCAGTACCCTCCACCTAACTTTGGGCAATGCCCTACATCTGACATTGGCCCTCGGCCTGATATTGGCGCCCTACCACCCTCTAGTGGTCACAAACAATTGGTGCACGCTACAATGACAAATATCTTGACCACTGTATTAACAATAATTAATTGTGTAATCAATGTGGTGTCCTGGTGTGTGCTGTCATTGTCTTTCCCTTCCCTGGTGTAATGTCATGCGCTGTTTTGGGTTGTTAGGAGTTGCTTTTGTGTTTAGTTGTTTCTTTGCTTATTGTCTAGGTGTTGTTTGTGATTCTGTGTTGGCCAGGTGTTCTTAATTGTTAATTAGTTGGGGTATATAGGGTTCTGTCTGTCCTCCCTTCTGTGTGGCGACATTCCTCCAGTTACCCCCTGTTCCTCCACGTCGTGTCGCACCGTTCTCCCTCTAGTAAGTCTTAGTGTTTGTTGTTTTGTATTGTGAAGTTTGTTATTTAGTTTCTGTATTTTTCCTTGTATTGCACTGGATTCTACAGTAAACATCATTCTCCAAGCTTCACTCCTCGCCTCTGCCTCCTCCATTCCTTCCCTTTCTGTATTATTGCATTCTACCTAACCCCATCGTGACAACTGTTGCTATTTTACAATGAACTATAATGAACTACGGTTCGTACAGAACATGCCAGTGTTATTATGCACAGAAGCTCATTTCCTTGTTGTAATAATATATTCTACCACTGGGCGCCAGGTACGCATGGTCCGAGCTGTGCGTAAATATAAGCACGAAGTCAAGTTCAAGTTGAAATTGATGAATCCCACTCTTTGCTTAGAAATGATCGTACGCACAGGGTAAGCACAAATCTGTGCGTAGAACACGTTGATGAATGAGGGCCAACGATGAGAATTCTCGTTATTTCATGCCAACCGTTCAGTGCCAAGGACGAGAAATCTCGTTATTAATCGTTATTTTTTTTATTAGCGATTTCCATTCATTTTTCATCAATCTAGCCTCACGTTACCACTGGGACTCTCTCTCTGAGCTCGAACAGGGAAAATACCGCCCCCTATCGTCTCCCGGATGATAATGCACCACTTGGATTGGACAACAATGTTCATCAAGTGTTGAGTGCTACAGTGTAGGTTAGTATATTAGGACAAGTGCATGACAGTAAGGTTAGTTCAGTGTCAGTTCAGTGTCAGTACAGTACAGTGTCAGTACAGTACAGTGTCAGTACAGTACAGTGTCAGTTCAGTACAGTACAGTACAGTACAGTACAGTGTCAGTACAGTGTCAGTTCAGTGTCAGTACAGTACAGTGTCAGTTCAGTACATTGTCAGTTCAGTACAGTGTCAGTTCAGTACAGTGTCAGTTCAGTACAGTGTCAGTACAGTACAGTGTCAGTTCAGTACAGTGTCAGTTCAGTACAGTGTCAGTACAGTACAGTGTCAGTACAGTACAGTGTCAGTACAGTACAGTGTCAGTTCAGTACAGTGTCAGTACAGTACAGTGTCAGTACAGTACAGTGTCAGTACAGTACAGTGGCAGTTCAGTACAGTGTCAGTTCAGTACAGTGTCAGTTCAGTACAGTGTCAGTACAGTACAGTGTCAGTTCAGTACAGTGTCAGTACAGTACAGTGTCAGTTCAGTACAGTGTCAGTACAGTACAGTGTCAGTTCAGTACAGTGTCAGTTCAGTACAGTGTCAGTACAGTACAGTGTCAGTACAGTACAGTGTCAGTTCAGTACAGTGTCAGTACAGTGTCAGTACAGTACAGTGTCAGTACAGTACAGTGTCAGTTCAGTACAGTGTCAGTTCAGTACAGTGTCAGTTCAGTACAGTGTCAGTTCAGTACAGTGTCAGTACAGTACAGTGTTAGTTCAGTACAGTGTCAGTACAGTGTCAGTTCAGTACAGTGTCAGTACAGTGTCAGTACAGTGTCAGTACAGTACAGTGTCAGTTCAGTACAGTGTCAGTTCAGTACAGTGTCAGTACAGTGTCAGTTCAGTACAGTGTCAGTTCAGTACAGTATCAGTTCAGTACAGTGTCAGTTCAGTACAGTATCAGTTCAGTACAGTATCAGTACAGTACAGTGTCAGTACAGTGTCAGTTCAGTACAGTATCAGTACAGTGTCAGTACAGTGTCAGTACAGTACAGTGTCAGTACAGTACAGTGTCAGTACAGTACAGTGTCAGTTCAGTACAGTATCAGTTCAGTACAGTGTCAGTTCAGTACAGTATCAGTTCAGTACAGTGTCAGTACAGTACAGTGTCAGTTCAGTACAGTTCAGTACAGTACAGTGTCAGTACAGTATCAGTGTCAGTACAGTACAGAGTCAGTTCAGTACAGTGTCAGTTCAGTACAGTGTCAGTTCAGTACAGTGTCAGTTCAGTACAGTGTCAGTACAGTACAGTGTCAGTTCAGTACAGTGTCAGTTCAGTACAGTGTCAGTTCAGTACAGTGTCAGTACAGTGTCAGTTCAGTACAGTATCAGTGTCAGTACAGTACAGTGTCAGTTCAGTACAGTGTCAGTACAGTACAGTGTCAGTTCAGTACAGTACAGTGTCAGTTCAGTTCAGTACAGTACAGTGTCAGTACAGTACAGTGTCAGTTCAGTACAGTGTCAGTACAGTACAGTGTCAGTACAGTACAGTGTCAGTTCAGTACAGTGTCAGTACAGTACAGTGTCAGTACAGTACAGTGGCAGTTCAGTACAGTGTCAGTTCAGTACAGTGTCAGTTCAGTACAGTGTCAGTACAGTACAGTGTCAGTTCAGTATCAGTTCAGTACAGTGTCAGTTCAGTACAGTGTCAGTACAGTACAGTACAGTGTCAGTACAGTACAGTGTCAGTACAGTACAGTGTCAGTTCAGTACAGTGTCAGTACAGTACAGTGTCAGTACAGTATCAGTGCAGTACAGTGTCAGTTCAGTACAGTGTCAGTACAGTACAGTGTCAGTTCAGTACAGTGTCAGTACAGTACAGTGTCAGTACAGTACAGTGTCAGTACAGTACAGTGTCAGTACAGTACAGTGTCAGTACAGTACAGTGTCAGTTCAGTACAGTGTCAGTACAGTACAGTGTCAGTACAGTACAGTGTCAGTACAGTACAGTGTCAGTTCAGTATCAGTTCAGTACAGTGTCAGTTCAGTACAGTGTCAGTACAGTACAGTGTCAGTACAGTACAGTGTCAGTACAGTACAGTGTCAGTACAGTTCAGTACAGTGTCAGTTCAGTACAGTGTCAGTTCAGTACAGTGTCAGTTCAGTACAGTGTCAGTACAGTATCAGTGCAGTACAGTGTGTGCATGTCTGTCTGTTAAGTTGCCTGCATGTCTGTCTGTCCCTCTTTCCTCAATGAAGCATAGCTACATGAAGCATTATGAGGGTGTATCTGTATGTGTGCGTTTGTGTGTGTGTGTGTGTTTGTGTGTGTGTGTGAGAAAAGCATACTGTACATGTAATCTCACTCGCTGTGATGCAATCCAATTAGGTCTGTGTTTATTACACAATAACATGCACTGCCTCATCCATCACCATTGTGCCAGTGGCTGGCGTATTGCTTGAATGTCTCTCTTTACCTCTCCCCCACTCTCTCTTTCTTTCTCGCTCTCTATCCTCCTGCCCTCCCTTCATTCATCCTCTCCACTCATCCATCATTTTTTATTTCCATTTCGAGACTTTCAGCCAGTTGTTATTGCTCTCTCTCTCTCTCTCTCTCTCTCTCTCTCTCTCTCTCTCTCTCTCTCTCTCTCTCTCTCTCTCTCTCTCTCTCTCTCTCTCTCTCTCTCTCTCTCAGCAAAGAAGCTAAAGCAACCTGACAGCTTTATTGGTAGTGGTATGCCTGTAAATACTGCAGAAAGAGGGGTTGAGAGTGAGAGATGAAGAGAGGGGGAGGCATGGAGAGAGAGAGGGTGGGAGAGAGAGAGAATGTGAGAGAGAGAGTGGGGGGGTGTAGGGAGAGAGAAAGAGAGCACAGAGCACTCTGGTTAATGTAATATAGTTATGGTAATCAAGTCAAATACAACACCATGATGACATCATGTAGAATTTTACAGCATGTAATGCTGATTCACAGCTTGAGAATGACTGGAGATCCAAGTGCTAAGTGTAGTAACCCATAGGGTTGTTGTTACTGTAACGGAGGTGGTAGAGGTAGATGTGCTGCTACACAAGTGCAATATTACTTGTTAGAGTACTTGTTAGAATACTTGTTAAGAGTACTTCAAGTAAAACTCAAGTAAAAGTAGTAAGTCCAAGGTTCGGGACCCATACGCTTTAAACTAAGGACCCATACGCTTTAAACTAAGGACCAGTACGCTTTAACACTAAGGACCAATGCGATTTAACAGTAAGCACCCATACGCTTTAACACAAAGGGCCCATACACTTTAACATTAAGCACCAATGTGCTTTAACACTAAGCACCCATACGCTTTAATACTAAGGACCCATACGCTTTAACATTAAGGACCAATGCGCTTTAACACTAAGGACCAATGCGATTTAACAGTAAGCACCCATACGCTTTAACACAAAGGACCTATACACTTTAACACTAAGGACCAATGCGCTTTAACACTAAGGACCCATACGCTTTAACACTAAGGACCCATACACTTTAACACTAAGGACCCATACGCTTTAACACTAAGCACCAATGCGCTTTAACACTAAGGACCCATACACTTTAACACTAAGGACCCATACACTTTAACACTAAGCACCAATACGCTTTAACACTAAGGACCCATACACTTTAACACTAAGGACCCATACGCTTTAACACTAAGCACCAATGCGCTTTAACACTAAGGACCCATACGCTTTAACACTAAGGACCCATACGCTTTAACACTAAGGACCCATACACTTTAACACTAAGCACCAATACGCTTTAACACTAAGCACCAATGCGCTTTAACACTAAGGACCCATACACTTTAACACTAAGGACCCATACGCTTTAATACTAAGGACCCATACACTTTAACACTAAGGACCCATACGCTTTAACACTAAGGACCCATACACTTTAACACTAAGGACCCATGTGCTTTAACACTAAGGACCAATGCGCTTTAACACTAAGGACCCATACACTTTAACACTAAGGACCCATACGCTTTAACACAAAGGACCCATACACTTTAACACTAAGGACCCATACACTTTAACACTAAGGACCCATGTGCTTTAACACTAAGGACCAATGCGCTTTAACACTAAGGACCCATACGCTTTAACACTAAGGACCCATACGCTTTAACACTAAGGACCCATACGCTTTAACATTAAGCACCAATGCGCTTTAACACTAAGGACCCATACACTTTAACACTAAGGACCCATACGCTTTAACATTAAGCACCAATGCGCTTTAACACTAAGCACCAATGTGCTTTAACACTAAGCACCCATACGCTTTAACATTAACGGTGTATATGCTTTAAGACTAAGGACCCATACGCTTTAACATTAAGCGTGTATACGCTTTAACACTAAGGACCCATACACTTTAACATTAAGCACCAATGAGCTTAAACACTAAGGGTGTATACGCTTTAACACTAAGGACCCATACACTTTAACACTAAGGGTGTATACGCTTTAACACTAAGGACCCATACGCTTTAACACTAAGGGTGTATACGCTTTAACACTAAGGACCCATGCGCTTTAATACTAAGGACCCATACGCTTTAACACTAAGGGTGTATACGCTTTAACACTAAGGACCCATACGCTTTAACACTAAGGGTGTATACGCTTTAACACTAAGGACCCATACGCTTTAAGACTAAGGACCTATACGCTTTAACACTAAGGACCTATACACTTTAACACTAAGGACCTATACACTTTAACACTAAGGACCTATACACTTTAACATTAAGGACCCATACACTTTAACACTAAGGACCTATACACTTTAACACTAAGGACCTATACACTTTAACACTAAGGACCTATACACTTTAACACTAAGGACCCATACACTTTAACACTAAGGACCTATACACTTTAACATTAAGGACCTATACACTTTAACACTAAGGACCTATACACTTTAAGACTAAGGACCTATACGCTTTAACACTAAGGACCTATACACTTTAACATTAAGGACCCATACACTTTAACACTAAGGACCTATACACTTTAACATTAAGGACCTATACGCTTTAACACTAAGGACCTATACGCTTTAATAATAAGGACCCACACGCTTTAACACTAAGGACCCATACGCTTTAACACTAAGGACCTATACACTTTAACACTAAGGACCTATACACTTTAAGACTAAGGACCTATACGCTTTAACACTAAGGACCTATACACTTTAACATTAAGGACCCATACACTTTAACACTAAGGACCTATACACTTTAAGACTAAGGACCTATACGCTTTAACACTAAGGACCTATACACTTTAACATTAAGGACCCATACACTTTAACATTAAGGACCTATACGCTTTAACACTAAGGACCTATACGCTTTAACACTAAGGACCCACACACTTTAACACTAAGGACCTATACACTTTAACACTAAGGACCTATACACTTTAACACTAAGGACCTATACGCTTTAACACTAAGGACCCACACGCTTTAACACTAAGGACCTATACGCTTTAACACTAAGGACCTATACACTTTAACACTAAGGACCTATACACTTTAACACTAAGGACCTATACACTTTAACACTAAGGACCTATACACTTTAACACTAAGGACCTATACACTTTAAGACTAAGGACCTATAAGCTTTAACACTAAGGACCTATAC
Organism: Notolepis coatsorum; assembly: GCF_963971535.1. NCBI lineage: Eukaryota > Metazoa > Chordata > Actinopteri > Aulopiformes > Paralepididae > Notolepis > Notolepis coatsorum. Next base: position 110,785,151 of record NC_140165.1, read on the forward strand.
GCTTTAACATTAAGGACCCATACACTTTAACACTAAGGACCCATACACTTTAACACAAAGGACCCATACACTTTAACACTAAGGACCTATACGCTTTAACACTAAGGACCTATACGCTTTAACACTAAGGACCCATACACTTTAACACTAAGGACCTATACGCTTTAACATTAAGGACCCATACGCTTTAACACTAAGGACCCATACACTTTAACACTAAGGACCCATACACTTTAACACTAAGGACCTATACGCTTTAACATTAAGGACCCATACGCTTTAACACTAAGGACCCATACACTTTAACACTAAGGACCCATACACTTTAACACTAAGGACCCATACACTTTAACATTAAGGACCCATACACTTTAACACTAAGGACCTATACACTTTAACACTAAGGACCCACACACTTTAACACTAAGGACCCACACGCTTTAACATTAAGGACCCACACGCTTTAACATTAAGGACCCACACGCTTTAAGACTAAGGACCTATACGCTTTAAGACTAAGGACCCATATGCTTTAACATTAAGGACCCACACGCTTTAACACTAAGGACCCATACACTTTAACACTAAGGACCCATACACTTTAACACTAAGGACCTATACACTTTAATACTAAGGACCCATACACTTTAACACTAAGGACCCATACACTTTAACACTGAGGACCTATACACTTTAACACTAAGGACCCATACACTTTAACACTAAGGACCTATACGCTTTAACATTAAGGACCCATACGCTTTAACACTAAGGACCCATACACTTTAACACTAAGGACCCATACACTTTAACACTAAGGACCTATACACTTTAACACTAAGGACCCATACACTTTAACACTAAGGACCTATACGCTTTAACATTAAGGACCCATACGCTTTAACACTAAGGACCCATACACTTTTACACTAAGGACCCATACACTTTAACACTAAGGACCTATACGCTTTAACATTAAGGACCCATACGCTTTAACACTAAGGACCTACACACTTTAACACTAAGGACCCATACACTTTAACACTAAGGACCTATACACTTTAACACTAAGGACCCATACGCTTTAACACTAAGGACCCACACACTTTAACACTAAGGACCCACACGCTTTAACATTAAGGACCCACACGCTTTAAGACTAAGGACCTATACGCTTTAAGACTAAGGACCCATACGCTTTAACATTAAGGACCCACACGCTTTAACACTAAGGACCCACACGCTTTAACACTAAGGACCTATACACTTTAAGACTAAGGACCTATACACTTTAACACTAAGGACCCATACACTTTAACACTAAGGACCTATACACTTTAATACTAAGGACCTATACGCTTTAACACTAAGGACCTATACGCTTTAATACTAAGGACCCATACGCTTTAACACTAAGGACCTATACACTTTAACACTAAGGACCTATACGCTTTAACACTAAGGACCTATACACTTTAACACTAAGGACCTATACACTTTAAGACTAAGGACCTATACGCTTTAACACTAAGGACCTATACGCTTTAACATTAAGGACCCATACACTTTAACACTAAGGACCCATACACTTTAACACAAAGGACCCATACACTTTAACACTAAGGACCTATACGCTTTAACACTAAGGACCTATACGCTTTAACACTAAGGACCCATACACTTTAACACTAAGGACCTATACGCTTTAACATTAAGGACCCATACGCTTTAACACTAAGGACCTATACACTTTAACACTAAGGACCCATACGCTTTAACACTAAGGACCCATACGCTTTAACACTAAGGACCTATACACTTTAACACTAAGGACCCACACGCTTTAACATTAAGGACCCACACGCTTTAAGACTAAGGACCTATACACTTTAACACTAAGGACCTATACACTTTAACACTAAGGACCTATACGCTTTAACATTAAGGACCCATACACTTTAACACTAAGGACCTATACACTTTAACACTAAGGACCCATACGCTTTAACACTAAGGACCCATACGCTTTAACACTAAGGACCTATACACTTTAACACTAAGGACCTATACGCTTTAACACTAAGGACCTATACACTTTAACACTAAGGCCCTATACACTTTAACACTAAGGACCTATACACTTTAATACTAAGGACCTATACACTTTAACACTAAGGACCTATACACTTTAACACTAAGGACCCATACGCTTTAACACTAAGGACCTATACACTTTAACACTAAGGACCTATACACTTTAACACTAAGGACCTATACACTTTAATACTAAGGACCTATACACTTTAACACTAAGGACCTATACGCTTTAACATTAAGGACCTATACACTTTAACACTAAGGACCTATACGCTTTAACACTAAGGACCCATACGCTTTAACACTAAGGACCCATACACTTTAACACTAAGGACCCATACACTTTAACACTAAGGACCCATACACTTTAAGACTAAGGACCCATACGCTTTAACACTAAGGACCTATACGCTTTAACATTAAGGACCTATACACTTTAATACTAAGGACCTATACACTTTAACACTAAGGACCTATACGCTTTAACATTAAGGACCTATACACTTTAACACTAAGGACCTATACGCTTTAACACTAAGGACCCATACGCTTTAACACTAAGGACCCATACACTTTAACACTAAGGACCTATACACTTTAACACTAAGGACCCATACACTTTAACACTAAGGACCTATACACTTTAACACTAAGGACCCATACACTTTAACACTAAGGACCTATACACTTTAACATTAAGGACCCATACGCTTTAACACTAAGGACCTATACACTTTAACACTAAGGACCCATACGCTTTAACACTAAGGACCTATACACTTTAACACTAAGGACCCATACACTTTAACACTAAGGACCCATACGCTTTAACACTAAGGACCCATACACTTTAACATTAAGGACCCATACACTTTAACACTAAGGACCCATACACTTTAACACTAAGGACCCATACGCTTTAACACTAAGGACCTATACACTTTAACACTAAGGACCTATACGCTTTAACACTAAGGACCTATACACTTTAACACTAAGGCCCTATACACTTTAACACTAAGGACCTATACACTTTAATACTAAGGACCTATACACTTTAACACTAAGGACCTATACACTTTAACACTAAGGACCCATACGCTTTAACACTAAGGACCTATACGCTTTAACATTAAGGACCTATACACTTTAATACTAAGGACCTATACACTTTAACACTAAGGACCTATACGCTTTAACATTAAGGACCTATACACTTTAACACTAAGGACCTATACGCTTTAACACTAAGGACCCATACGCTTTAACACTAAGGACCCATACACTTTAACACTAAGGACCTATACACTTTAACACTAAGGACCCATACACTTTAACACTAAGGACCTATACACTTTAACACTAAGGACCCATACACTTTAACACTAAGGACCTATACACTTTAACATTAAGGACCCATACGCTTTAACACTAAGGACCTATACACTTTAACACTAAGGACCCATACGCTTTAACACTAAGGACCTATACACTTTAACACTAAGGACCCATACACTTTAACACTAAGGACCCATACGCTTTAACACTAAGGACCCATACACTTTAACATTAAGGACCCATACACTTTAACACTAAGGACCCATACACTTTAACATTAAGGACCTATACACTTTAACACTAAGGACCTATACACTTTAACATTAAGGACCCATACGCTTTAACACTAAGGACCCATACGCTTTAACACTAAGGACCCATACACTTTAACACTAAGGACCTATACACTTTAACACTAAGGACCCATACGCTTTAACACTAAGGACCTATACGCTTTAACACTAAGGACCTATACACTTTAACACTAATGACCTATACACTTTAACATTAAGGACCCATACACTTTAACACTAAGGACCCATACACTTTAACATTAAGGACCTATACACTTTAACACTAAGGACCTATACACTTTAACACTAAGGACCCATACACTTTAACACTAAGGACCCATACGCTTTAACACTAAGGACCTATACACTTTAAGACTAAGGACCCATACACTTTAAGACTAAGGACCTATACGCTTTAACACTAAGGACCCACACGCTTTAAGACTAAGGACCCACACGCTTTAACATTAAGGACCTATACACTTTAACACTAAGGACCTATACGCTTTAACACTAAGGACCCATACACTTTAACACTAAGGACCAATACACTTTAACACTAAGGACCTATACACTTTAACACTAAGGACCTATACGCTTTAACACTAAGGACCCATACGCTTTAAGACTAAGGAACTATACACTTTAACACTAAGGACCTATACGCTTTAACACTAAGGACCCACACGCTTTAAGACTAAGGACCCACACGCTTTAACATTAAGGACCTATACGCTTTAACACTAAGGACCTATACACTTTAACACTAAGGACCCACACACTTTAACACTAAGGACCCACACGCTTTAACACTAAGGACCTATACGCTTTAAGACTAAGGACCTATACACTTTAAGACTAAGGACCTATACGCTTTAACATTAAGGACCTATACGCTTTAACACTAAGGACCTATACACTTTAACACTAAGGACCCATACACTTTAACACTAAGGACCTATACGCTTTAACACTAAGGACCTATACACTTTAACACTAAGGACCTATACACTTTAACACTAAGGACCCACACGCTTTAACACTAAGGACCTATACGCTTTAACACTAAGGACCTATACACTTTAAGACTAAGGACCTATACACTTTAAGACTAAGGACCCATACACTTTAAGACTAAGGACCTATACGCTTTAAGACTATGGACCTATACGCTTTAACACTAAGGACCCACACGCTTTAACACTAAGGACCTATACACTTTAACACTAAGGACCCACACGCTTTAAGACTAAGGACCCATACACTTTAACACTAAGGACCCACACGCTTTAACACTAAGGACCTATACACTTTAAGACTAAGGACCTATACACTTTAACACTAAGGACCCATACACTTTAACACTAAGGACCTATACACTTTAACACTAAGGACCTATACACTTTAACACTAAGGACCCACACGCTTTAAGACTAAGGGCCTATACACTTTAACACTAAGGACCCACACGCTTTAACACTAAGGACCTATACGCTTTAACACTAAGGACCCACACGCTTTAACACTAAGGACCCATACACTTTAATACTAAGGACCCATACACTTTAAGACTAAGGACCTATACACTTTAACACTAAGGACCTATACACTTTAACACTAAGGACCCATACACTTTACACTAAGGACCCATACTCTTTAACACTAAGGACCTATACACTTTAACACTAAGGACCCACACGCTTTAACACTAAGGACCCATACACTTTAATACTAAGGACCCATACACTTTAAGACTAAGGACCTATACACTTTAACACTAAGGACCTATACACTTTAACACTAAGGACCCATACACTTTAACACTAAGGACCCATACTCTTTAACACTAAGGACCTATACACTTTAACACTAAGGACCCATACGCTTTAACACTAAGGACCCATACTCTTTAACACTAAGGACCTATACTCTTTAACACTAAGGACCTATACACTTTAACACTAAGGACCCACACACTTTAACACTAAGGACCTATACGCTTTAACACTAAGGACCCATACTCTTTAACACTAAGGACCTATACTCTTTAACACTAAGGACCTATACACTTTAACACTAAGGACCTATACGCTTTAACACTAAGGACCCATACGCTTTAACACTAAGGACCCATACACTTTAACACTAAGGACCCATACACTTTAACACTAAGGACCCATACACTTTAACACTAAGGACCCATACGCTTTAACACTAAGGACCTATACGCTTTAACATTAAGGACCTATACACTTTAATACTAAGGACCTATACACTTTAACACTAAGGACCTATACGCTTTAACATTAAGGACCTATACACTTTAACACTAAGGACCTATACGCTTTAACACTAAGGACCCATACGCTTTAACACTAAGGACCCATACACTTTAACACTAAGGACCTATACACTTTAACACTAAGGACCCATACACTTTAACACTAAGGACCTATACACTTTAACATTAAGGACCCATACGCTTTAACACTAAGGACCTATACACTTTAACACTAAGGACCCATACGCTTTAACACTAAGGACCTATACACTTTAACACTAAGGACCCATACACTTTAACACTAAGGACCCATACGCTTTAACACTAAGGACCCATACACTTTAACATTAAGGACCCATACACTTTAACACTAAGGACCTATACACTTTAACATTAAGGACCCATACGCTTTAACACTAAGGACCCATACGCTTTAACACTAAGGACCCATACACTTTAACACTAAGGACCTATACACTTTAACACTAAGGACCCATACGCTTTAACACTAAGGACCTATACGCTTTAACACTAAGGACCTATACACTTTAACACTAATGACCTATACACTTTAACATTAAGGACCCATACACTTTAACACTAAGGACCCATACACTTTAACATTAAGGACCTATACACTTTAACACTAAGGACCTATACACTTTAACACTAAGGACCCATACACTTTAACACTAAGGACCCATACGCTTTAACACTAAGGACCTATACACTTTAAGACTAAGGACCCATACACTTTAAGACTAAGGACCTATACGCTTTAACACTAAGGACCCACACGCTTTAAGACTAAGGACCCACACGCTTTAACATTAAGGACCTATACACTTTAACACTAAGGACCTATACGCTTTAACACTAAGGACCCATACACTTTAACACTAAGGACCAATACACTTTAACACTAAGGACCTATACGCTTTAACACTAAGGACCCATACGCTTTAACACTAAGGACCTATACGCTTTAACACTAAGGACCTATACACTTTAACACTAATGACCTATACACTTTAACATTAAGGACCCATACACTTTAACACTAAGGACCCATACACTTTAACATTAAGGACCTATACACTTTAACACTAAGGACCTATACACTTTAACACTAAGGACCCATACACTTTAACACTAAGGACCCATACGCTTTAACACTAAGGACCTATACACTTTAAGACTAAGGACCCATACACTTTAAGACTAAGGACCTATACGCTTTAACACTAAGGACCCACACGCTTTAAGACTAAGGACCCACACGCTTTAACATTAAGGACCTATACACTTTAACACTAAGGACCTATACGCTTTAACACTAAGGACCCATACACTTTAACACTAAGGACCAATACACTTTAACACTAAGGACCTATACGCTTTAACACTAAGGACCCATACGCTTTAAGACTAATGAACTATACACTTTAACACTAAGGACCTATACGCTTTAACACTAAGGACCCACACGCTTTAAGACTAAGGACCCACACGCTTTAACATTAAGGACCTATACACTTTAACACTAAGGACCCACACACTTTAACACTAAGGACCCACACGCTTTAACACTAAGGACCTATACGCTTTAAGACTAAGGACCTATACACTTTAAGACTAAGGACCTATACGCTTTAAGACTAAGGACCCACACGCTTTAACACTAAGGACATATACGCTTTAACACTAAGGACCTATACACTTTAACACTAAGGACCTATACGCTTTAACACTAAGGACCTATACACTTTAACACTAAGGACCCACACACTTTAACACTAAGGACCCACACGCTTTAACACTAAGGACCTATACGCTTTAAGACTAAGGACCTATACACTTTAAGACTAAGGACCTATACGCTTTAAGACTAAGGACCCACACGCTTTAACACTAAGGACATATACGCTTTAACACTAAGGACCTATACACTTTAACACTAAGGACCCATACACTTTAACACTAAGGACCTATACGCTTTAACACTAAGGACCTATACACTTTAACACTAAGGACCCACACGCTTTAACACTAAGGACCTATACGCTTTAACACTAAGGACCTATACACTTTAAGACTAAGGACCTATACACTTTAAGACTAAGGACCCATACACTTTAAGACTAAGGACCTATACGCTTTAAGACTAAGGACCTATACGCTTTAACACTAAGGACCCACACGCTTTAACACTAAGGACCTATACACTTTAACACTAAGGACCCACACGCTTTAAGACTAAGGACCCATACACTTTAACACTAAGGACCCACACGCTTTAACACTAAGGACCTATACACTTTAACACTAAGGACCCATACACTTTAACACTAAGGACCTATACACTTTAACACTAAGGACCTATACACTTTAACACTAAGGACCCACACGCTTTAAGACTAAGGGCCTATACACTTTAACACTAAGGACCCACACGCTTTAACACTAAGGACCTATACGCTTTAACACTAAGGACCCACACGCTTTAACACTAAGGACCCATACACTTTAATACTAAGGACCCATACACTTTAAGACTAAGGACCTATACACTTTAACACTAAGGACCTATACACTTTAACACTAAGGACCCATACACTTTACACTAAGGACCCATACTCTTTAACACTAAGGACCTATACACTTTAACACTAAGGACCCACACGCTTTAACACTAAGGACCCATACACTTTAATACTAAGGACCCATACACTTTAAGACTAAGGACCTATACACTTTAACACTAAGGACCTATACACTTTAACACTAAGGACCCATACACTTTAACACTAAGGACCCATACTCTTTAACACTAAGGACCTATACACTTTAACACTAAGGACCCATACGCTTTAACACTAAGGACCCATACTCTTTAACACTAAGGACCTATACTCTTTAACACTAAGGACCTATACACTTTAACACTAAGGACCCACACACTTTAACACTAAGGACCTATACGCTTTAACACTAAGGACCCATACTCTTTAACACTAAGGACCTATACTCTTTAACACTAAGGACCTATACACTTTAACACTAAGGACCTATACTCTTTAACACTAAGGACCTATACACTTTAACACTAAGGACCCACACACTTTAACACTAAGGACCTATACGCTTTAACACTAAGGACCTATACACTTTAACACTAAGGACCCATACACTTTAACACTAAGGACCAATACGCTTTAAGACACTTATTGATCTTATTGGATCACCCCTGACCGCCTGATTGAGGCGTCATCCTCCACAAAAACATAATCATCGCTTTATTTCCACCTGAACCAGGCATCTCAGATCACCATCATCAAGGGGAGCATTGATCTCAAATCTCAATAACAGAGAATATTATTTGACTCGCGCAGGGCGGCGCATTGTTCCATTTGTTTAAAAAAAAAGGTCCCAGAATGACCTCTTTACTCTGGGTCACAGGACGGTGTTTTGGAGGGTGAGCACCTCCCCCCTACAGACACCCAACACCGACCCCTCCAACCCTCCCCACTCTACCCCTCTCTCTCCTTGAGAACTCCTTCACAAACTCCCCCGGCTCAGTTATCCTCCTCACGCCGCAGTTCTTAAACGTATTCATACATTCAGAAGTCTTTCATCTTTCAGGGTGTGACGCCACTCAATCCCCGCACATTCTCGGTCTGATCTCGAGGATACTCCCTTTTTATGTGGCGAATGAATGGCATATTTAATATTTAATCAATATCGTATCCCCCCCCCCCGTAGAGAGAAACATTCAGTCTGAATGGCCCCCCGGTATTCAACAATCCGTTAACACTTTGGATGCCACGGACGACATAACACGTGTTATCAGCCCGCCCCCTGAATGCCCACGACGACAAATATCGTTTTATTTTTTAATTAGCGATCTGAATTCATATTTCATCAACCGAGTCTATACCGTTGGGAAACCAGCCCCATCAGGAGCTCAGATGTGAAAAAAGCGCCCCCTATCGTCTCCCAGATGGTAATGCACCCTTTTGGAATGGACTCAATGAAAATGGATGAGAAAAAAAAAGTCCGGAATCCACATTTTACTTCTCACGCATGTAACCGGAGATGATCCCAGTCATTGTGGACCATCAGAACAGCGTGTAATATGTGTTTACAGTATGTAGCATTGGATCAATAAAAGGATCGATTTTTGGAATGGCGATCAGGAATTGGAATAATCTTTTTGGATACCATCTGATCTCAGGTACGGAATCTATTTTACCAGTCTTAGGATAATCAGACCTGTTTTCACGGAGATATAAGCTTTCCCCCTATGTGTGATATATGGCTGTTTGGCTGTGCGAGCGATCAGGAAATATATCAGATCAGATATCAGATCGCCTATATAGCGTGCATACGTACACATAATTATACTATCGATAATCTAGCATTTATTTGAAAACTATTCATAAATAGGCCAGACAATGAGAACGTTTTTTGTGTATTCTAGAATATTCCGTTTATTATGGAATATTTTTATTTTCCTTGAAAACGAGGGCTTTTCAAGATCCTATAAAACGGAAATGAACCGATAAAAAAACAATCCGCTTCGACAATGTTGACTGGAAAATGAGTCATTGATAAGCGACCGGCAGATTAGACACATAGCCATAATTTAAAACATAGATTAGGCGATATTAACGCTAACATTGAAGTGGATGATGGGCATTCAAGGGGGTAAAAAGGAAAACACGGCCGGCTCTGAAAGTGTTAAAGGAGAATGTTAATAGACGGGATGGTTTTCCCGCTCTCTTCATGGGGCAGAGCTGGCGTTTTGAAAATTAATATTACCCAAGTTTACATAATATTATTGCCTCTCTATACCCGTCCAGTTATCATTAGACACTTGGTTCAGAGAAATGTGTTCCATCTTCTCTCAGTTCTCCATGACAAGAAGAAACCCAGAATTGCATACAATAGACAATAGTTATCCTCAGATCAAGTCTCTCTTACGATCCGAGGTATCCATTGTTCTGGGCTTATCAGGCAGTGTATCAGGTTGGTATCTGGGAGCGGTTGGAGGACGCTTTTCTATAGTCCAACATAGCCGTATATCACTGTGGTATCAAATATACTCTAGAAACGGAAGATGATGCATTAGAAGCAGCGGCAGTGGGAGGAAAATAGAACAGTTCCTGTCTCCTTAGTGTGCGGGACTTTTCCACTATCGCTAACACTGTGAGATTGCTAGTCTAAAAATAATATGCAGTTTTGCACCAGATCTATAAGTCAAAATGTTCAGAACACCTTCAACTTGTAAAAGAAGGGCCAATATTTATTTTCGGGGTTTACAAATACATTTTATTTCATTTGATTAAATGAGAATACCACACAAGGGTTAAAGCAAAAAAAGAAAATTTGGCCACATTTGGTCAAAACCTCTAGAGCTCCCATTGGGGTGAATGGAGCCTGTGCTGCTCCAGTCTCCTAAGGTGTGTGTGTGTGTGTGTGTGCATGTGTGCGTGTGTGTGTGTGTGTGTGTGTGTGTGTGTGTGTGTGTGTGTGTGTGTGTGTGTGTGTGTGTGTGTGTGTGTGTGCGTGCGTGTGTGTGTGTGTGTGTGTGTGTGTGTGTGTGTGTGTGTGTGTGTGTGCGTGTGTGTGTGTGTGTGCGGGCGATGCGGGGGGGCGAAGCCTGCACCAACGCATTACAGTAAGTGAGAAGGTCATGGTTAGTCTCCCTTTCAGTGGCGGTTTCTCCACTAGGGGCGCTGGGGCGCCGACCGCCCTGGTAAAGAGAGAGGAGAAGAAGAAAATCTCTATATATATATTTTTTTTAGAGCCCTAGAAATAAAATAAACATGTTTAAAATGAATAATAATTACTAATTTTAAGTATGTTTGTGTTTCCAATGCACAATATAACGTTAATATATCAAATATAAATATAGCTAACTATACCTCTCAGGCCAGGGCGAGATGTATCGCGCACGGCAGGGCGTGCACTGGTTTCATCGCTGTATCCTCGCAGCCAATGAAATAGGTCAATACATTTCGCCTATCAGTGCGTAACGCACTGTGCGTTGAAATATGATGTAATATGATGGAAGCCGGGCACGTTTTCAAGCGATCTAGATCATCTAAGCAAGCAGCGTCTATACTTTCCGTAGCCGCATTTCTCGGAGACGCTCTCTGATTGGCCGACGTCAGTTCTACACTGGTTAGGCTTAGGCACTCTTCGAAGTTGGTTAAGGTTAGAGTTTGTCTTAGAGCGTGACGGCAAGTTCTTTCGACGGTTAAGCTTAGGGACTCTTTCGAAGTTGGTTAAGGTTAGAGTTTGTCTTAGAGCATGGCGATAGAACGGCAGGTAGTTTGCAGGCTGTTCGACGCGGAAATGGGCAAAGACACAGCTCGTCACAGTACTTGTGGTGCCTAACTTGGCTAACAAAAAGCTATATGGCTAGCTGGATGCAGTCTGGACAGTGGATATACATCAACAGTCTGGGACAGTGGACATATACACTTTATCAAGCCCTCCTGGACCACGGTTCAACTAAACAAAGTGAGTTGCGGTCTCTCTCTCTCTCTCTCTCTCTCTCACTCTCTCTCGCTCTCTCTCTCTCTCTCTCTCTCTCTCTCTCTCTCTCTCTCTCTCTCTCGCTCTCTCTCTCTCTCTCTCTCTCTCTCTCTCTCTCGCTCTCTCTGTTATCTGAGCGATGCTGTGTTGTTGTTGAACAAACAAATTAATTTCGCCGCGGGTGGATCATAATCAACCAGACAATGAATGGTAACTTGTTAAAAATGACAAGATATACATATGTGTTTATTATTGGATTAATCAGAGAGAGAGTGGAGTTTCTTTTGGATTTAAAATAAGTGGATTATGGCTTGTTCAATATCTCGCCCAGTCTATGTTTGAATGAATGAATGAATGAAAACTTTATTTAACAGATTGCAGAATGGGTACAATACAGTATGGCTCAATACATACAATTGTTAAGGGGATGCAGACCAGAGAAAGACGTTTGTCTTGTTTACATCAGGGTCCCCCATTTTCAATTCATATCGATAGTTTAATAGCTAGCCTTGGCTCGTTTAACAATATGCAAAATATGTGTACAGCCCTGTACTCATACTAAAGTTATTCTTGGTATATACTACACATACTACTAGGTCTGATTGTGTAACGAATCGATTCCACGTCGCGCTGTGTGTGAGTGAGAGAGAGAGAGAGAGAGAAGGAGAGATAGAGGGGGATACTAATTAATTGAATTCACCAGCCGCCACTGCTCCCTTTGAAAGGTCTCCCCGGTGGTATCAGCCCAGACCACCTGCTGGCGTGGATAATATATTAGCACGTATTCATGCTCCAATGCTAAACCTTTACATACAGGTTTAATATTCATGGGCTCTTCCATGCTGTCCTGTCCTATATGGCATAATCCAAGGCTCAGCCAGGAGAGGCACGCTCAGCAACAGACTCAACAGATCATCACAACATCAAGACCATTTGAAATAATTAAGAGCCCATTTGATCTGTGAGATTTGTCCTCTTTAACACACACATGTACACACACACACACACACACACACACACACACACACACACACACACACACACACACACACACACACACACACACACACACACACACACACACACACACACACACACACACACACACACACAGACACACACACACACACACATACACACACACACACACACACACACACAGTACGGAGGTTCAGTATTCTTAACGTTATGATGGTTGAGTAGAAATGTTTTGGGTAGGCCTACTCCTTCAGTAATCTTAAAATCGATGGATGTCTAACTGTCTTCTGGATTTTTGTGAGTATGCTTGGTTACTTTCAGGAAGTGGATTTATACTTTATACTCACCAAAAATTAATACATGATTTCATTGACATACAGAGTTAGTAGGGTTAGTAACCTATGTCTGATAGTGTAGGTACTGAGGGTAGTAGGGTTAGTAGCTTCTGTCTGGTTGTGTAGGTACTGAGGGTAGTAGGGTTAGTAGCTTCTGTCTGGTTGTGTAGGTATACGGTAGTAGGGTTAGTATCTTCTGTCTGGTTGTATAGGTACTGAGGGTAGTAGGGTTAGTAGCTTCTGTCTGGTTGTGTAGGTACTGGGTTAGTAGCTTCTGTCTGGTTGTGTAGGTACTGAGGGTAGTAGGGTTAGTAGCTTCTGTCTGGTTGTGTAGGTACTGAGGGTAGTAGGGTTAGTAGCTTCTGTCTGGTTGTGTAGGTACTGAGGGTAGTAGGGTTAGTAGCTTCTGTCTGGTTGTGTGTAGGTAATGAGGGTAGTAGGGTTAGTAGGTATTGAGGGATTTCAAACACAGACAGGCACGTTGGAAGGGGGGTGCAGGTTATTGCAAAGAATAATTTTTTTTAATATCTTTTTTATTTAATTTTATTTTTTTTATGTATTTTTTTTATGACAGTATTAATATATTTGTATATTATATACTGTAACTGTATAACTGTAACACTGTATATTATAAGTTTATCCTGCTCAAAGCACTTCACCATTGTAATATTGTGTGTATTGAGCCGTACTGTATTGTAGCCATTCTCCAATCTGTTAAATAAAGTTTTCATTCATTCATTACACTACTGTACGTACACAATCATACGTGTAAAACCGACAAGATTGCAGCAGAGTAGATTTTCGAGTGATGACAGACTGTCACAGACTGATTGAATGACAGGTGAAACAACTAATTGTATTCACCTCCCGTCTCCCGCCCTTCCCACGCGCCACGAACCACTGAGCTACTGTGATACAGTGCTTGCGCAGTCAGTCGATTTGAGCTAGTAGTCAGACTTTGCTAGCACAGAATGTCTCACTCGCAGAAAATAAAAATATCAGATTTATTTTCTAAACGTCCCGCCGGTCCCAGTGACAGTCCCACTAAATCTGATAAACATCAGAGAGAGACAGAGACGACAGTTTCAGCCTCAGCATCAGGTAGTTGAAGAGTTAACTGAGTATGTTCCCCTATACCCCCCCTTGGGCGCCAGGGGCTTCCACTGAGGGGTGATGCAAATAGGGATGGGGTGTTATGGCAGCTGATGATGGAAAGAGTGCGCACCGAGTCTGATCCCGAGTTGAAGAATTGGCTCCAAAAGAGAGACAACTGGATGTCCAACAACATCCAAAAAACGAAATCTTACAGCTGTTTGCCCATGATATTCAGCGACAAATTAGAGGCAAAGCATCCAAAAGCCCATTCTTTGGCTTGAGCGCTGACGGAACCTCTGATGTCACTGGAAAAGAACAATTCTCGTGTAATATACAGTTCGCCGATGACAACTTGGAAGCTCAGAACTTCTTTTGGGGTTTTTACAATGCCCCAGACACAACAGCCGAGACGCTGTTTTTGTGTATAAAATACATTATTTTACGCCTCGACCTGCCCATGGAGAGGCTGATAGGATACTGTTTTGACGGGGCCAGCAACATGTCTGGGGGGTACAGGCTAGACTAGAGGAAATGTGTCCCGACTCTGTTTTTCTCCACTGCGCAAAAAAAATAAAAAATCTCAAAGGCCGCACCCCCTACCGATTTAAAGTTCCAACGTGCCTGAACACAGACACTGTTTCTAACATGTATACATCTATGTCTTAGGATACACATTAAGTGTACACTTCTATTAAGGTGGCTCTGGAACATGACACACCACCTCTCACTGGGCCTCGGTGTTCATCCAAACGTGTCAAGTACATGATTATCCAATGCAAGATTTCATGTAGAGGGTATATATCACTCCTGTCAGACTATCAAAGATTACTGGGAACTGTTCTGATCCGTGTCGGTTCGTAATGGTTCGTAATGGTTCATTACTTCAGCTGTTACGGCACAGCGATGACATCTTTCTGGTCAGAAGTAATGGCCATATGGTCCAAGTTTTTCAGATGTTTCCTCTGTGTCCTATTTAGGGATTCCCCGATCAAGTTTTTTGCCACCGATACCGATCACCGATCGTCTAAAGCCATATCGGCCGATACCGATCCGATACCGATCGTTTTTGGTTTTATATATAAAAAAAATTTAATATACTTTTTTTAATATTTTTTTTAATAAAATATATGTATTATATAATTATACTTGTAGTTGTATTATCTGCGAGACATCGCCACCATGCAACAAGTCAAAATGCTCGCTATCTCCACTGTCTGTGTGTATACTCTGCTTTGTGTATACTCGAGTAGCCTCCAGCTCCAGCAAGGAATCTCCGGCACTGGAGCTGGACCCTATACTCTGCCCTCATGCAATGGAAGCCAGGGGCTCGAATACGCATCGAATCAATGTTATAAGACATTGATATCAGGAGCTATCGGTAGCTACTTCTAGCCGGCTAGATAACGTTAAGACAACGCCTCTG
>NC_140165.1:110811533-110813277 GCF_963971535.1 Notolepis coatsorum
ACCAACCGGATTCGAGCACAGAGATCAACCAGACCAGCCAGGATTCAAATAACGAGATCTCACACACCAAACAGGACTCGAGCACTGAGGTCACACACACCGACAAAGATTCAATACCACATATGCAATTTTTTATTTTATCCACCTCTTCTCCCCATTTTCTATTTTCTCCCATTCCAATTTCATATTATCCAATTCTTCCCCTCCCCTGTCTTGAACGTTGCTAGACTATGCCTCCCACTGGTCGGTTGTAGTGAGGACAGAAGCCTTGCATCACGTGTCCCCTCCGGTACACGAGGAGGCAGCTTGTCGCATCTTTTCACCGCAGCAGCTCGAACTCTCAGTGGCGAGGAGTAACGCGTGGGAGGCTCACGCTGCCCCCGCTACTTCCTGCTTCCGCCGCACCGCCGTCACCAAACCGACCTGTAGGAGTCGCTGTCCACAACGTCCAATCCCCACCCACCGGTTTTCCCACCCTCTAACACTTGCCATTGTGTTAGTATGAACAACCTTTTCGAGTTCGTAAATCCTACATAAATCCAAATTAACAATACGAAGCCATTCGAGAATGCAAATAAGTACGTAAATCGTGTTACGAAGGAATTCCTTGGTAACTTTTACGTATGTCCCTTCGAGAATGGAGCTGTCGAGCTGTGAAAATCATGCCTACCGTGCTCCTGCTCTTCCTAAAATCATATGAAAGATAAAAATTCGAATAAAATGTTGGACAATAATAGGGGCATTGGAGAATCCCCATTGGGGATATCTCTGTTGTTATAGGAGGGGCCCTCTCCAGGAGAGCCTTACCCCTCCAGCCCGCCAACCGGGGGTAATGTTAGAATAGGCAGTTTGCTTTAAATGTGCACATGGACAATTGTGAAGGACAAGAATTCAAAATGTTGGACATGAAGAGAGGCTTGGAGAATCTCCTTGGGGGGTATCTCCATCACTAGGGGGGCTTCTCCAATAGGAGGGCTGATTCCCCTCCAAACCGCCAACGAGGGAAAGAGTGCTAACCATATGACTTATTTTATCTTCATTTAATTTTTTTCTTATTGTGTTGTCAGTTTTAATTTTTTCCATAAATGTATATAGTGATATCGGTGACATGGGAGGTACAGAGGCGGGCAGGCTGAGTTCCGTGGGGGGGAATGCCGGTGGGAAGGGGGCCACTTTTCCGGCGGTTCGACCCGGGGGAGGGGGGGCCTTGCGTGTTGTCGGATCGGTATGGGGCAGTAGGGCTTCCTGGGGCCCTCGGCCGCTGTTGGCCTGGGTGGTATGGTCACCGGGCCGGGGGGGCACCGTCCTTGGGTCGCAGGGGGTCGGGGGGGCCATTGGAGGCGTGGTGCTTAGGCCTTCTGCGGCATGGGCTTGGGGTTCTCGTGGGCCGGGGGCCTGTGGTCAGGCGGGGGGGGGGGGGCTCTGGGTTGCTCGGCTACCGCGCATGGTGGACCAGGATATGGGGGCGTTCTGTTTCTCGGGCAGGAGGGTGGAGGGAGGGGTCTCTCTTATGGGGGTCAGAGCGGCTGAGCTTTGCCCAGTGGGGTCCTGTGTGTTGCGTGGTTGGTGGGCGTGGGGGTGGGGCTCTCGGTGGCATGGAAGGTAGAAAAAACACACCTCTGGACGTTAACGGAACCTAAATGTAGAAAGTTAATTGAGTAAATAAGAGCGGGGAGGTTGTACAGTAAAACGTGGTAAGTTATCCAAGCCAGGGCCACGGGCCGGTGACAAGAACCATTAGGGC
>NC_140165.1:110813477-110838477 GCF_963971535.1 Notolepis coatsorum
TCTCTCTCTCTCTCTCTCTCCTCTCTCTCTCTCTCTCTCCTCTCCTCTCTCGCTGTCTCCTCTCTCTCTCTCTCTCTCTCTCTCTCTCTTCTCTCTCTCATCTCTCTCCTCTCTCTCTCTCTCTCTCTCTCGCTGTCTCCTCTCTCTCTCTCTCTCTCTCTCTCTCTCTCTCTCTCTCTCTCTCTCTCTCTCTCTCTCTCTCTCTCTCTCTCTTTCTCTCTCTCTCTCTCTCTCTCTCTCTCTCTCTCTCTCTCTCTCTCTCTCTCTCTCTCTCTCTCTCTCTCTCTCTCTCGCTGTCTCCTATCTCTCATGGTCTTCTCTCTCTCTCACTGTCTTCTCTCTCGCTGTCTCCTCTCTCTCTCTCTTCTCCTCTCTCTCTCTCTCTCTCTCTCTCTCTCTCTCTCTCTCTCTCTCCCTCTCTCTCTCGCTGTCTCCTCTCTCTCTCTCTCTCTCTCTCTCTCTCTCTCTCTCTCTCTCTCTCGCTGTCTCCTCTCTCTCTCTCTCCTCTCTCTCTCTCTCTCTCTCTCTCTCTCTCTCTCTCTCTCTCTCTCTCTCTCTCTCTCTCTCTCTCTCTCTCTCTCTCTCTCTCTCTCTCTCTCAGGGTGCTGGGAGTGAGATTGACGTGAGCGGAGGTGTTTGTGGAGGTTTCTTCTATTCTTCTATTTTTCCTTTTTTTTTGGGTCTTATTTCCGTTTCTTTTCTATGTGCACAGTGAGGTGTGGTTTTATGGGTTATTTTTTCCTATCAGGGTAACTGGTGCAAGTGTATAGTGTTGGAGGCGAGTGTATTGTTTGGTGAGTGGAGGCGGCGCGCTGCAGGCCGGTGACATGGCCTCGCAGTCAGCAGGACCTGAGTCGGTGTCGCTCAGACACGGGGTGAGGTGTGTGCCCGAGGGAAGTGCTACGGTGGAAGAGGTTTTGAAGGCTGTCGGCGAGCAGGTAGGATGCGAAAATCTCGCTTATGCATCGCGGATGAATAAGGCTGTGGTGGTTTTTTTGAAAAAGGAAAGTTTGGTAAGCAAAGTAATTGCGAGTGGCATTTGGGTGAGGGATGTGCTTGTGGCCGTATCGCCGCTGTCGGCTCCCGCTACACGGGTAGTCGTGTCGAATGTACCTCCGTTTATCAAAGACGAGGCTCTGTCGAGGGAGCTGATTCGCTTCGGGAGGTTTGCGAGTGGATTCAGACCTATTGCTCTTGGGTGTAAGGAACCTGGGCTGAAACATGTACTCTCGTTGCGTAGGCAAGTGTTTATGTATTTGAAAAGCGCAGACCAAACGTTAAATGCTAGTTTCACTGTGAAGTTTGGGGAGAGCTTGTATGCTGTGTATGCGAGCAGCTTGCGCTGTTTTGAGTGCGGGGATATTGGAAATAAGCGATTCGAGCAACAGGCAGATACAGGGGGAGTGGAGGATGTTACTGAGACAGAGGTGGTGGTGGTGGAGGGAGAAGTTGCAGGAGGAGTGGAGGGTGATACTGAGACAGGGGGGCTGGTGGTGGAGGGAGAAGTTGCAGGAGGAGTGGAGGGTGTTACTGAGACAGGGGGGCTGGTGCTGGAGGGAGAAGCTGCAGGGGGTAAGCATGCTCCCGAAACAGATGCACAGCCAGGGCCGGTGCTAGGTTTGTCAGATGAAGGGGGGGGCCCCTCTCCCCGTGGTTGTAGGGGGGAATGAAGCTGACGCAGAGGCCAGTGGGTTTGTGGAGAAAGGGGGGGGCAAAGTGGTGGAGGGGGGGGGGGGGGGTCAGAATGGGAAGGAGATTGAAGTTGAGGGGGAGCACACTGGTTGGTGAGGAGGGGATGGATTTAGAGGGGGGTGCTAAGGAGAGGGAGAGTGGGTCTGAGGAAGAGGCATTTGTATCTGGTGATGGGAGTGAGGATTTGGAGAAGGACGAGATGTATACTGCAAGGGAGCTCACCCGGTTTCTTAGGGAAAACCAAAAACAGGAAAAATGTTCCACTGGGACGTTTTTTCCCAGATCAAGAAAGGTTTTTAAGGTCTGTGATGCATGCTAACAAGGTCACAGGTGGGGGTTTAATGATTACACCCAGGAGGAAGTTCCGACTGAATAAGTGGGCTACTAATGTCAGGAAAAGAATGTCATCAAATACGGGTTCATAATGTATAAACTGTATGGTACACATCTGCTGGTGGGTTTCTTTTTCTGGTTCTTGTACTCTGTTTTCTCCCTCTTTTTTCACATGGAAGTCCTTCGGAATGGTGCTAGGGATGGTGTAAAAAGGGGGCTGTTTTCTAATTATGCAAAACAGAAAAATGTAAATGTTGTTTTTGTACAAGAGACCCATAGTGATGTGGGTAATGAGGTTGATTGGGGACTCAGTTGGAGGGGGGGATTGGTGATGAGTCATGGCACTAATAATAGTGCAGGGGTGGCTGTCCTGTTCTCTCCTGGACTTGGGGTCAATATTACATCACAGAAGGAGGTGAAGGTGTGGTGGGACAGAGTGATCCAGAGGCCGGTCACTCAGGGCGACAAGACTGGCCTGAAGAACCTCCAGACCCTGGTGAAGTGCATCACCCTCCGGCGCACCAAGAGCAGCGAGGTGAACGAGCTGCGGGGGCGTCTGGTGGAACGCCTGGGGCAGGGCCTGTCCAGCGGTTCAGACGAGGAGTGTTCTGTCTGCCTGGAGTCGGTCCGCCTGCCTGTCATCACACACTGTGCTCATGTCTACTGCCGCTCTTGCATCACTCTGGTCGTCAGCACGGAGCAGGAACATGCGCGCTGTCCTCTCTGTCGAGGTGAGATCAGGGCCAGTCGGCTGGTGGAGTTCCCACAGGAGATGGAAGAGGAGGAGGTTAAAGCTCTGATGGACAACCTGCTCAGGGTGCGCGATGAGGACGGCAGCATCAAGAGTCTGGTGGTCTCTCGGTTCACATGTTTCCTCACCATACTAGAGACCCCATTCAGGGACCATGGTTGTCAGTTTTGTGCGTCTGGACGGCAGATTGACTCAGAAGAGGCGGGCCCAGGTCATCAGGGAGTTCCAGAGCCCCGCCCCCGGCGGCCTCGTCATCATGCTCCTGTCACTCAAGGCTGGAGGGGTTGGGTTTAACCTGACCGCTGCCGTCCCCACGTCTACCTCATGGACCCGGCGTGGAAACCCTGCATCGGAGCAGCAGGGTGTGGACCGCTGCCACCGTTTTGGGCAGACCAGGAACGTGGTCGTCACCAAGTTCATCGTGAGGGACTCTGTGGAGGAGAGCATGGTGGAGATCCAGAGGGAGAGGACCTGGTGGAGAGTGCTCGGGGACTGGGGAATGCAATGGGTACTGTGGGGGGGGAGGGGCTGAACATATGCATTTGAATGTCAAGTGGTTTTTTATGTGCTGAAGGAGGTTTTTGGGGTTTGTTGGGGTGGTTGTGGGTGTGTGTGTGTGTGTGTGTGTGTGGTGTGTGGTGTGTGTGTGGGTGTGTGCGTGCGTGTGTGTGTGTGGGTGAGTGTGTGGGTGTGTGTGTTGTTTTTATGAAGATGCCGTGAGATGTTTGTGTCTCCTCACAGAGCTGGTTCAACACAGAGTCAAGCCCCCTGACTCAGTCTCCTCACAGAGCTGGTTCAACACAGAGTCAAGCCCCCTGACTCAGTCTCCTCACAGAGCTGGTTCAACACAGAGTCAAGCCTCCTGACTCAGTCTCCTCACAGAGCTGGTTCAGCACAGAGTCAAGCCCCCTGACTCAGTCTCCTCACAGAGCTGGTTCAACACAGAGTCAAGCCTCCTGACTCAGTCTCCTCACAGAGCTGGTTCAGCACAGAGTCAAGCCCCCTGACTCAGTCTCCTCACAGAGCTGGTTCAACACAGAGTCAAGCCCCCTGACTCAGTCTCCTCACAGAGCTGGTTCAACACAGAGTCAAGCCTCCTGACTCAGTCTCCTCACAGAGCTGGTTCAACACAGAGTCAAGCCTCCTGACTCAGTCTCCCCACAGAGCTGGTTCAGCACAGAGTCAAGCCTCCTGACTCAGTCTCCTCACAGAGCTGGTTCAACACAGAGTCAAGCCTCCTGACTCAGTCTCCTCACAGAGCTGGGTTCAGCACAGAGTCAAGCCCCCTGACTCAGTCTCCTCACAGAGCTGGTTCAACACAGAGTCAAGCCCCCTGACTCAGTCTCCTCACAGAGCTGGTTCAACACAGAGTCAAGCCCCCTGACTCAGTCTCCTCCACAGAGCTGGTTCAACACAGAGTCAAGCCCCCTGACTCAGTCTCCTCACAGAGCTGGTTCAACACAGAGTCAAGCCCCCTGACTCAGTCTCCTCACAGAGCTGGTTTTGATTACAGGGAGCATGCATTACTCCCCCTGGACGCTTCAGTCAAACTACATTCATCAGTGTTTAGGGTGAAACTGCTAGCGAAGGCGTCGTGGGATTAATGGTCTCTCTCTCTCTCTCTCTCTCTCGTCTCTCTCTCTCTCTCTCTCTCTTCCTCTCTCTCTCTCTCCTCTCTCTCTCTCTCTCTCTCTCTCTCTCTCTCTCTCTCTCTCTCTCTAAGTAACTGCACTCCTTCTGATCCCAACTCATCCTCTTATCCGACTAGAGAGAAATGCTATGTGAAATGTGTGACACACACGCGCGCACGCACACACACACACACACACACACACACACAGACACACACACGCGCACACACACACACACGCACACACACACACACACACACACACACACAGACACACACACACGCACACACACACACACGCACACACACGCACACACACACACACACACACACACACACACACATCTAGTAGTTACCGCCAACACTTCACACCACGCCATCACTTAGCGGTCTAGGCGATGGGGGGCGGAGGGTGGGGGGCAAAGAAAACGTCTGGGAGGCTCCGGGGCGCCGGGGCCCGTCAGCGGGGCCCACTAATGGGGGGTGACTTGATAAACGGAGTAATTCATCATCAATTTCCCCAGCAAGGCGCCGCAGAGATGAATTCGCCCCCCGGTTCTGCCGGCAACGGGGCCCCTGTCCTCACTGATGAATCTGAATAAACACGGATACATCAACATTAACGTTGATGCTGATTAACACCAGATCACTCATGTTCCCCTCGGCAGACTGAGGTGGGAGGAGGCTGAGCAATGAGCATACTCCATCTCTCACTCCTACTCCATCTCTCACTCCTACTCAAGCTCTCACTCCTACTCCATCTCTCACTCCTACTCAAGCTCTCACTCCTACTCCATCTCTCACTCCTACTCAAGCTCTCACTCCTACTCCATCTCTCACTCCTACTCAAGCTCTCACTCCTACTCCATCTCTCACTCCTACTCAAGCTCTCACTCCTACTCCATCTCTCACTCCTACTCAAGCTCTCACTCCTACTCCATCTCTCACTCCTACTCCATCTCTCACTCCTACTCAAGCTCTCACTCCTACTCAAGCTCTCACTCCTACTCCATCTCTCAATCCTACTCCATCTCTCACTCCTACTCCATCTCTCACTCCTACTCAAGCTCTCACTCCTACTCCATATCCCACTCCTACTCCATCTATCACTCCTACTCAAGCTCTCTCTCTCTCTCTCTCTCTCTCTCTCTCTCTCTCTCTCTCTCTCTCTCTCTCTCTCTCTCTCTCTCTACATCTCCAAACCCTGCAGCCTCTCATCATCTCAGATTTGACTTAGCGAGAGGGAAAAATGCCAAAAGTGTTCACTTTGCTTTGAGTGTGAACAGACTTCCAAGCGAGCAGCTGCCAGTGGGTTCAATCGATGAGGCTGAGCCAAGCTAATTCAGCTCGCTGGTTGGTCGCCTCGGCCACAGAAGCAGCCTACACCTTCTTAATGACGCTGTTTTAGCAGGTGTGTGGGGGAGTGTGTGTGTGTGTTGTAGGTGTGTGTTTTTTTTTTTATCATTCTTTCGAAAAGAAAAGAGGCGTGGCTAACGCTAATGGGACACATACCTAACTGCCTACGAAAACAGGCACAGAGGCACTGAAAGAGGATTTCACCGTCTAATGAACACACTAGACTAGACAAATATCAAGATGTATCAGTGGACCAATTGCATGATTTTGCAGAGGACAAGAAGCCTTCAGTCGACTCCTTAAGACATTAAGCACCCCCCCCCGCACAGCCCAAATGGAATGAATTTTTTTTAGATATTTTTTTTATAATATATATATATATTATAATAATTTTTTTTTACCAATAGTCGACTAACGGCACATTTTGGCCAATCATAGTCGACCATCCAAATCCTTATTCGGGGACAGCCCTAGTGTGTTGGCGGTGTATTGGAAGTATCTTAACACACAGGAAGCTGGCACAGCCCCTGTTGCTGGTTCCAACCTACTGGACTGGAGAGAGGAGGAGGCGAGGTTAAATACGACACACTAACGACATAAATCTTGATATGACTACAATGTTCCATACAGTTGCCCCCCGGATTAGCGCTCATCCTGACGCCCCGCCAAATCCTATTTGTGACAACAAAAGCCAGCGCCCCGTAAGGAATGATTCTACAAGAGGGCTGAGGCCGACTTACAACGGCTCCCAGAGGACTCTCACAAGAGCGTCTCCGCTGGAGGCACAGATGTCTGGCCCCCCGTTTCGGAACAAGAAGCGCCCTCTCTCTCGGGCCGAGATTGTTTCTGGTGTCTTCCAATAAACAAGATTGGAGTTATTGAATATACCCCCCCCCCCCCCCCCCCTGAGCCAATAAACACCATGATGTATGTTATTAAATGCAATATCTTTTGATTGCTCACTTGGAATGCGATACACCTCCGGAGAGTTTATCGCAAAATCTGTAACTCACTCTTTTGCTATGAAGAGGCTCAGTGGCAGGTTGGTAAACTGATGCCTGAGTAATATCTGGCGCCTCCGTGACCGTAAAAGCCACCTGGGATGAAAATGTCAATGGCACACAAGAGAACATCCCCTTTTCTTTTTCTTTTTTTTTACTACGGGGCTCCGGCCACCGGCTCCAAAGGGCCCTGCTAGCGTATCGACAAACAGACAAATCAAAGAAGTGAAGTACGAGCCAAGAAGCCGACGTAAAGCTAATTTAGTAGAGCAGAAATCCCCCCTCTCTCAAGCTGTCATCATGCCTGGGTCAGTAGGAGAGGAGGACAGATCTGAAGCTGACTTTATCCACTGATTGGGTTTATTTGGCAGAGTGGGAAATAGGTCCACAAAGATCAGC
The DNA here is from genome assembly GCF_963971535.1 of Notolepis coatsorum. NCBI lineage: Eukaryota > Metazoa > Chordata > Actinopteri > Aulopiformes > Paralepididae > Notolepis > Notolepis coatsorum. The sequence continues at coordinate 110,820,640 of NC_140165.1, forward strand.
GTTTTCTGCAGAAAAATCTGCCAGACTCAGCCAATAAAAAAACAAATGTTCATCTTCCAGTCGATGGACCTCGCCAGCAACTCTGAGAGAGAAAGCCAAGTGAAAAAGGATGGTGTTGTAGACTTTGCTTTTTTTGGCCATAATCGTGTCAACAAAATGACCGGCCGTTATGTACTTTGACCACATAAGGGTTCTCTTTCTCGTAAAATATCCTGCCTCATCTCTCTTTGAACCAATACACTCCATAAATACCCTGCCTCATCTCTCTCTCTGAACCATGACCCTTTATAAATACCCTGCCTTGTCTCTCTGAACCATGACACTTTATAAATACCCTGCCTTGTCTCTCTCTCTGAACCATGACACTTTATAAATACCCTGCCTTGTCTCTCTCTGAACCATGACACTTTATAAATACCCTGCCTTGTCTCTCTCTCTGAATCATGACACTTTATAAATACCCTGCCTTGTCTCTCTCTCTGAACCATGACACTTTATAAATACCCTGCCTTGTCTCTCTGAACCATGACACTTTATAAATACCCTGCCTTGTCTCTCTGAACCATGACACTTTATAAATACCCTGCCTTGTCTCTCTCTGAACCATGACACTTTATAAATACCCTGCCTTGTCTCTCTCTGAACCATGACACTTTATAAATACCCTGCCTTGTCTCTCTCTGAACCATGACACTTTATAAATACCCTGCCTTGTCTCTCTGAACCATGACACTTTATAAATACCCTGCCTTGTCTCTCTCTGAACCATGACACTTTATAAATACCCTGCCTTGTCTCTCTCTCTGAATCATGACACTTTATAAATACCCTGCCTTGTCTCTCTGAACCATGACCCTTTATAAATACCCTGCCTTGTCTATCTCTCTGAACCATGACACTTTATAAATACCCTGCCTTGTCTCTCTGAACCATGACACTTTATAAATACCCTGCCTTGTCTCTCTCTCTGAACCATGACACTTTATAAATACCCTGCCTTGTCTCTCTGAACCATGACACTTTATAAATACCCTGCCTTGTCTCTCTCTCTGAACCATGACACTTTATAAATACCCTGCCTTGTCTCTCTGAACCATGACACTTTATAAATACCCTGCCTTGTCTCTCTGAACCATGACACTTTATAAATACCCTGCCTTGTCTCTCTCTCTGAACCATGACACTTTATAAATACCCTGCCTTGTCTCTCTCTCTGAACCATGACACTTTATAAATACCCTGCCTTGTCTCTCTCTCTGAACCATGACACTTTATAAATACCCTGCCTTGTCTCTCTGAACCATGACACTTTATAAATACCCTGCCTTGTCTCTCTGAACCATGACCCTTTATAAATACCCTGCCTTGTCTCTCTGAACCATGACCCTTTATAAATACCCTGCCTTGTCTCTCTGAACCATGACCCTTTATAAATACCCTGCCTTGTCTCTCTGAACCATGACACTTTATAAATACCCTGCCTTGTCTCTCTCTGAACCATGACACTTTATAAATACCCTGCCTTGTCTCTCTGAACCATGACACTTTATAAATACCCTGCCTTGTCTCTCTGAACCATGACACTTTATAAATACCCTGCCTTGTCTCTCTCTGAACCATGACACTTTATAAATACCCTGCCTTGTCTCTCTGAACCATGACACTTTATAAATACCCTGCCTCATCTCTCTCTGAACCATGACACTTTATAAATACCCTGCCTTGTCTCTCTCTGAACCATGACACTTTATAAATACCCTGCCTTGTCTCTCTGAACCATGACACTTTATAAATACCCTGCCTCATCTCTCTCTGAACCATGACACTTTATAAATACCCTGCCTTGTCTCTCTGAACCATGACACTTTATAAATACCCTGCCTTGTCTCTCTCTGAACCATGACACTTTATAAATACCCTGCCTTGTCTCTCTGAACCATGACACTTTATAAATACCCTGCCTTGTCTCTCTCTCTGAACCATGACACTTTATAAATACCCTGCCTTGTCTCTCTGAACCATGACACTTTATAAATACCCTGCCTTGTCTCTCTCTGAACCATGACACTTTATAAATACCCTGCCTTGTCTCTCTCTCTGAACCATGACACTTTATAAATACCCTGCCTTGTCTCTCTGAACCATGACACTTTATAAATACCCTGCCTTGTCTCTCTCTCTGAACCATGACACTTTATAAATACCCTGCCTTGTCTCTCTGAACCATGACACTTTATAAATACCCTGCCTTGTCTCTCTGAACCATGACACTTTATAAATACCCTGCCTTGTCTCTCTCTGAACCAAGACACTTTATAAATACCCTGCCTTGTCTCTCTCTCTGAACCATGACACTTTATAAATACCCTGCCTTGTCTCTCTCTCTGAACCATGACACTTTATAAATACCCTGCCTTGTCTCTCTCTCTGAACCATGACACTTTATAAATACCCTGCCTTGTCTCTCTGAACCATGACACTTTATAAATACCCTGCCTTGTCTCTCTGAACCATGACACTTTATAAATACCCTGCCTTGTCTCTCTGAACCATGACACTTTATAAATACCCTGCCTTGTCTCTCTCTGAACCATGACACTTTATAAATACCCTGCCTTGTCTCTCTCTCTGAACCATGACACTTTATAAATACCCTGCCTTGTCTCTCTCTCTGAACCATGACACTTTATAAATACCCTGCCTTGTCTCTCTGAACCATGACACTTTATAAATACCCTGCCTTGTCTCTCTCTGAACCATGACACTTTATAAATACCCTGCCTTGTCTCTCTGAACCATGACACTTTATAAATACCCTGACTTGTCTCTCTGAACCATGACACTTTATAAATACCCTGCCTTGTCTCTCTCTCTGAACCATGACACTTTATAAATACCCTGCCTTGTCTCTCTCTCTGAACCATGACACTTTATAAATACCCTGCCTTGTCTCTCTGAACCATGACACTTTATAAATACCCTGCCTTGTCTCTCTGAACCATGACACTTTATAAATACCCTGCCTTGTTTCTCTGAACCATGCCACTTTATAAATACCCTGCCTTGTCTCTCTCTCTGAACCATGACACTTTATAAATACCCTGCCTTGTCTCTCTGAACCATGACACTTTATAAATACCCTGCATTGTCTCTCTGAACCATGACACTTTATAAATACCCTGCCTTGTCTCTCTGAACCATGACACTTTATAAATACCCTGCCTTGTCTCTCTCTGAACCATGACACTTTATAAATACCCTGCCTTGTCTCTCTGAACCATGACACTTTATAAATACCCTGCCTTGTCTCTCTCTCTGAACCATGACACTTTATAAATACCCTGCCTTGTCTCTCTGAACCATGACACTTTATAAATACCCTGCCTTGTCTCTCTCTGAACCATGACACTTTATAAATACCCTGCCTTGTCTCTCTCTCTGAACCATGACACTTTATAAATACCCTGCCTTGTCTCTCTGAACCATGACACTTTATAAATACCCTGCCTTGTCTCTCTCTCTGAACCATGACACTTTATAAATACCCTGCCTTGTCTCTCTGAACCATGACACTTTATAAATACCCTGCCTTGTCTCTCTGAACCATGACACTTTATAAATACCCTGCCTTGTCTCTCTCTGAACCAAGACACTTTATAAATACCCTGCCTTGTCTCTCTCTCTGAACCATGACACTTTATAAATACCCTGCCTTGTCTCTCTCTCTGAACCATGACACTTTATAAATACCCTGCCTTGTCTCTCTCTCTGAACCATGACACTTTATAAATACCCTGCCTTGTCTCTCTGAACCATGACACTTTATAAATACCCTGCCTTGTCTCTCTGAACCATGACACTTTATAAATACCCTGCCTTGTCTCTCTGAACCATGACACTTTATAAATACCCTGCCTTGTCTCTCTCTGAACCATGACACTTTATAAATACCCTGCCTTGTCTCTCTCTCTGAACCATGACACTTTATAAATACCCTGCCTTGTCTCTCTCTCTGAACCATGACACTTTATAAATACCCTGCCTTGTCTCTCTGAACCATGACACTTTATAAATACCCTGCCTTGTCTCTCTCTGAACCATGACACTTTATAAATACCCTGCCTTGTCTCTCTGAACCATGACACTTTATAAATACCCTGACTTGTCTCTCTGAACCATGACACTTTATAAATACCCTGCCTTGTCTCTCTCTCTGAACCATGACACTTTATAAATACCCTGCCTTGTCTCTCTCTCTGAACCATGACACTTTATAAATACCCTGCCTTGTCTCTCTGAACCATGACACTTTATAAATACCCTGCCTTGTCTCTCTGAACCATGACACTTTATAAATACCCTGCCTTGTTTCTCTGAACCATGCCACTTTATAAATACCCTGCCTTGTCTCTCTCTCTGAACCATGACACTTTATAAATACCCTGCCTTGTCTCTCTGAACCATGACACTTTATAAATACCCTGCATTGTCTCTCTGAACCATGACACTTTATAAATACCCTGCCTTGTCTCTCTGAACCATGACACTTTATAAATACCCTGCCTTGTCTCTCTCTCTGAACCATGACACTTTATAAATACCCTGCCTTGTCTCTCTGAACCATGACACTTTATAAATACCCTGCCTTGTCTCTCTGAACCATGACACTTTATAAATACCCTGCCTTGTCTCTCTGAACCATGACACTTTATAAATACCCTGCCTTGTCTCTCTGAACCATGACACTTTATAAATACCCTGCCTTGTCTCTCTCTCTGAACCATGACACTTTATAAATACCCTGCCTTGTCTCTCTGAACCATGACACTTTATAAATACCCTGCCTTGTCTCTCTCTCTCTGAACCATGACACTTTATAAATACCCTGCCTTGTCTCTCTGAACCATGACACTTTATAAATACCCTGCCTTGTCTCTCTGAACCATGACACTTTATAAATACCCTGCCTTGTCTCTCTGAACCATGACACTTTATAAATACCCTGCCTTGTCTCTCTGAACCATGACACTTTATAAATACCCTGCCTTGTCTCTCTCTCTGAACCATGACACTTTATAAATACCCTGCCTTGTCTCTCTGAACCCTGACACTTTATAAATACCCTGCCTTGTCTCTCTCTCTGAACCATGACACTTTATAAATACCCTGCCTTGTCTCTCTGAACCATGACACTTTATAAATACCCTGCCTTGTCTCTCTGAACCATGACACTTTATAAATACCGTGCCTTGTCTCTCTCTCTGAACCATGACACTTTATAAATACCCTGCCTTGTCTCTCTGAACCATGACACTTTATAAATACCCTGCCTTGTCTCTCTCTCTGAACCATGACACTTTATAAATACCCTGCATTGTCTCTCTGAACCATGACACTTTATAAATACCCTGCCTTGTCTCTCTGAACCATGACACTTTATAAATACCCTGCCTTGTCTCTCTGAACCATGACACTTTATAAATACCCTGCCTTGTCTCTCTCTCTGAACCATGACACTTTATAAATACCCTGCCTTGTCTCTCTGAACCATGACACTTTATAAATACCCTGCCTTGTCTCTCTGAACCATGACACTTTATAAATACCCTGCCTTGTCTCTCTGAACCATGACACTTTATAAATACCCTGCCTTGTCTCTCTCTCTGAACCATGACACTTTATAAATACCCTGCCTTGTCTCTCTGAACCATGACACTTTATAAATACCCTGCCTTGTCTCTCTCTCTGAACCATGACACTTTATAAATACCCTGCCTTGTCTCTCTGAACCATGACACTTTATAAATACCCTGCCTTGTCTCTCTCTGAACCATGACACTTTATAAATACCCTGCCTTGTCTCTCTGAACCATGACACTTTATAAATACCCTGCCTTGTCTCTCTCTGAACCATGACACTTTATAAATACCCTGCCTTGTCTCTCTCTCTGAACCATGACACTTTATAAATACCCTGCCTTGTCTCTCTGAACCATGACACTTTATAAATACCCTGCCTTGTCTCTCTCTGAACCATGACACTTTATAAATACCCTGCCTTGTCTCTCTGAACCATGACACTTTATAAATACCCTGCCTTGTCTCTCTCTCTGAACCATGACACTTTATAAATACCCTGCATTGTCTCTCTCTCTGAACGATGACACTTTATAAATACCCTGCCTTGTCTCTCTCTGAACCATGACACTTTATAAATACCCTGCCTTGTCTCTCTGAACCATGACACTTTATAAATACCCTGCCTTGTCTCTCTGAACCATGACACTTTATAAATACCCTGCATTGTCTCTCTATGAACCATGACACTTTATAAATACCCTGCCTTGTCTCTCTCTCTGAACCATGACACTTTATAAATACCCTGCCTCGTCTCTCTGAACCATGACACTTTATAAATACCCTGCCTTGTCTCTTTCTCTGAACCATGACACTTTATAAATACCCTGCCTTGTCTCTATGAACCATGACACTTTATAAATACCCTGCCTTGTCTTTCTGAACCATGACACTTTATAAATACCCTGCCTTGTCTCTCTGAACCATGACACTTTATAAATACCCTGCCTTGTCTCTCTCTGAACCATGACACTTTATAAATACCCTGCCTTGTCTCTCTCTGAACCATGACACTTTATAAATACCCTGCCTTGTCTCTCTGAACCATGACACTTTATAAATACCCTGCCTCATCTCTCTCTGAACCATGACACTTTATAAATACCCTGCCTTGTCGCTCTGAACCATGACACTTTATAAATACCCTGCCTTGTCTCTCTCTCTGAACCATGACACTTTATAAATACCCTGCCTTGTCTCTCTGAACCATGACACTTTATAAATACCCTGCCTTGTCTCTCTCTCTGAACCATGACACTTTATAAATACCCTGCCTTGTCTCTCTCTCTGAACCATGACACTTTATAAATACCCTGCCTTGTCTCTCTCTCTGAACCATGACACTTTATAAATACCCTGCCTTGTCTCTATCTGAACCATGACACTTTATAAATACCCTGCCTTGTCTCTCTCTGAACCATGACACTTTATAAATACCCTGCCTTGTCTCTCTCTGAACCATGACACTTTATAAATACCCTGCCTCGTCTCTCTGAACCATGACACTTTATAAATACCCTGCCTTGTCTTTCTGAACCATGACACTTTATAAATACCCTGCCTTGTCTCTCTGAACCATGACACTTTATAAATACCCTGCCTTGTCTCTCTCTGAACCATGACACTTTATAAATACCCTGCCTTGTCTCTCTGAACCATGACACTTTATAAATACCCTGCCTTGTCTTTCTGAACCAGGACACTTTATAAATACCCTGCCTTGTCTCTCTGAACCATGACACTTTATAAATACCCTGCCTTGTCTCTCTCTGAACCATGACACTTTATAAATACCCTGCCTTGTCTCTCTGAACCATGACACTTTATAAATACCCTGCCTCATCTCTCTCTCTGAACCATGACACTTTATAAATACCCTGCCTTGTCTCTCTCTGAACCATGACACTTTATAAATACCCTGCCTTGTCTCTCTGAACCATGACACTTTATAAATACCCTGCCTTGTCTCTCTGAACCATGACACTTTATAAATACCCTGCCTTGTCTCTCTCTGAACCATGACACTTTATAAATACCCTGCATTGTCTCTCTATGAACCATGACACTTTATAAATACCCTGCCTTGTCTCTCTCTCTGAACCATGACACTTTATAAATACCCTGCCTCGTCTCTCTGAACCATGACACTTTATAAATACCCTGCCTTGTCTCTTTCTCTGAACCATGACACTTTATAAATACCCTGCCTTGTCTCTATGAACCATGACACTTTATAAATACCCTGCCTTGTCTTTCTGAACCATGACACTTTATAAATACCCTGCCTTGTCTCTCTGAACCATGACACTTTATAAATACCCTGCCTTGTCTCTCTCTGAACCATGACACTTTATAAATACCCTGCCTTGTCTCTCTCTGAACCATGACACTTTATAAATACCCTGCCTTGTCTCTCTGAACCATGACACTTTATAAATACCCTGCCTCATCTCTCTCTGAACCATGACACTTTATAAATACCCTGCCTTGTCGCTCTGAACCATGACACTTTATAAATACCCTGCCTTGTCTCTCTCTCTGAACCATGACACTTTATAAATACCCTGCCTTGTCTCTCTGAACCATGACACTTTATAAATACCCTGCCTTGTCTCTCTCTCTGAACCATGACACTTTATAAATACCCTGCCTTGTCTCTCTCTCTGAACCATGACACTTTATAAATACCCTGCCTTGTCTCTCTCTCTGAACCATGACACTTTATAAATACCCTGCCTTGTCTCTATCTGAACCATGACACTTTATAAATACCCTGCCTTGTCTCTCTCTGAACCATGACACTTTATAAATACCCTGCCTTGTCTCTCTCTGAACCATGACACTTTATAAATACCCTGCCTCGTCTCTCTGAACCATGACACTTTATAAATACCCTGCCTTGTCTCTCTGAACCATGACACTTTATAAATACCCTGCCTCATCTCTCTCTGAACCATGACACTTTATAAATACCCTGCCTTGTCTCTCTCTCTGAACCATGACACTTTATAAATACCCTGCCTTGTCTCTCTGAACCATGACACTTTATAAATACCCTGCCTTGTCTCTCTCTGAACCATGACACTTTATAAATACCCTGCCTTGTCTCTCTCTCTGAACCATGACACTTTATAAATACCCTGCCTTGTCTCTCTGAACCATGACACTTTATAAATACCCTGCCTTGTCTCTCTCTGAACCATGACACTTTATAAATACCCTGCCTTGTCTCTCTGAACCATGACACTTTATAAATACCCTGCCTTGTCTCTCTCTCTGAACCATGACACTTTATAAATACCCTGCCTTGTCTCTCTGAACCATGACACTTTATAAATACCCTGCCTTGTCTCTCTGAACCATGACACTTTATAAATACCCTGCCTTGTCTCTCTCTGAACCATGACACTTTATAAATACCCTGCCTTGTCTCTCTCTCTGAACCATGACACTTTATAAATACCCTGCCTTGTCTCTCTGAACCATGACACTTTATAAATACCCTGCCTTGTCTCTCTCTCTGAACCATGACACTTTATAAATACCCTGCCTTGTCTCTCTCTCTGAACCATGACATTTTATAAATACCCTGCCTTGTCTCTCTCTCTGAACCATGACACTTTATAAATACCCTGCCTTGTCTCTCTCTGAACCATGACACTTTATAAATACCCTGCCTTGTCTCTCTCTGAACCATGACACTTTATAAATACCCTGCCTTGTCTCTCTCTGAACCATGACACTTTATAAATACCCTGCCTCGTCTCTCTGAACCATGACACTTTATAAATACCCTGCCTTGTCTTTCTGAACCATGACACTTTATAAATACCCTGCCTTGTCTCTCTGAACCATGACACTTTATAAATACCCTGCCTTGTCTCTCTCTGAACCATGACACTTTATAAATACCCTGCCTTGTCTCTCTGAACCATGACACTTTATAAATACCCTGCCTTGTCTTTCTGAACCAGGACACTTTATAAATACCCTGCCTTGTCTCTCTGAACCATGACACTTTATAAATACCCTGCCTTGTCTCTCTGAACCATGACACTTTATAAATACCCTGCCTTGTCTCTCTCTCTGAACCATGACACTTTATAAATACCCTGCCTTGTCTCTCTCTGAACCATGACACTTTATAAATACCCTGCCTTGTCTCTCTCTCTGAACCATGACACTTTATAAATACCCTGCCTTGTCTCTCTCTGAACCATGACACTTTATAAATACCCTGCCTTGTCTCTCTCTGAACCATGACACTTTATAAATACCCTGCCTTGTCTCTCTCTGAACCATGACACTTTATAAATACCCTGCCTCGTCTCTCTGAACCATGACACTTTATAAATACCCTGCCTTGTCTTTCTGAACCATGACACTTTATAAATACCCTGCCTTGTCTCTCTGAACCATGACACTTTATAAATACCCTGCCTTGTCTCTCTCTGAACCATGACACTTTATAAATACCCTGCCTTGTCTCTCTGAACCATGACACTTTATAAATACCCTGCCTTGTCTTTCTGAACCAGGACACTTTATAAATACCCTGCCTTGTCTCTCTGAACCATGACACTTTATAAATACCCTGCCTTGTCTCTCTGAACCATGACACTTTATAAATACCCTGCCTTGTCTCTCTCTGAACCATGACACTTTATAAATACCCTGCCTTGTCTCTCTCTGAACCATGACACTTTATAAATACCCTGCCTTGTCTCTCTCTCTGAACCATGACACTTTATAAATACCCTGCCTTGTCTCTCTGAACCATGACACTTTATAAATACCCTGCATTGTCTCTCTGAACCATGACACTTTATAAATACCCTGCCTTGTCTCTCTGAACCATGACACTTTATAAATACCCTGCCTTGTCTCTCTCTCTGAACCATGACACTTTATAAATACCCTGCCTTGTCTCTCTGAACCATGACACTTTATAAATACCCTGCCTTGTCTCTCTGAACCATGACACTTTATAAATACCCTGCCTTGTCTCTCTCTGAACCATGACACTTTATAAATACCCTGCCTTGTCTCTCTCTGAACCATGACACTTTATAAATACCCTGCCTCATCTCTCTCTCTGAACCATGACACTTTATAAATACCCTGCCTCATCTCTCTCTCTGAACCATGACACTTTATAAATACCCTGCCTTGTCTCTCTGAACCATGACACTTTATAAATACCCTGCCTTGTCTCTCTCTCTGAACCATGACACTTTATAAATACCCTGCCTTGTCTCTCTCTCTGAACCATGACACTTTATAAATACCCTGCCTTGTCTCTCTGAACCATGACACTTTATAAATACCCTGCCTTGTCTCTCTCTCTGAACCATGACACTTTATAAATACCCTGCCTTGTCTCTCTGAACCATGACACTTTATAAATACCCTGCCTTGTCTCTCTCTCTGAACCATGACACTTTATAAATACCCTGTCTTGTCTCTCTGAACCATGACACTTTATAAAAACCCTGCCTTGTCTCTCTCTCTGAACCATGACACTGTATAAATACCCTGCCTTGTCTCTCTCTGAACCATGACACTTTATAAATACCCTGCCTTGTCTCTCTCTGAACCATGACACTTTATAAATACCCTGCCTTGTCTCTCTGAACCATGACACTTTATAAATACCCTGCCTTGTCTCTCTCTCTGAACCATGACACTTTATAAATACCCTGCCTTGTCTCTCTGAACCATGACACTTTATAAATACCCTGCCTTGTCTCTCTGAACCATGACACTTTATAAATACCCTGCCTTGTCTCTCTCTGAACCATGACACTTTATAAATACCCTGCCTTGTCTCTCTCTGAACCATGACACTTTATAAATACCCTGCCTCATCTCTCTCTCTGAACCATGACACTTTATAAATACCCTGCCTCATCTCTCTCTCTGAACCATGACACTTTATAAATACCCTGCCTTGTCTCTCTGAACCATGACACTTTATAAATACCCTGCCTTGTCTCTCTCTCTGAACCATGACACTTTATAAATACCCTGCCTTGTCTCTCTCTCTGAACCATGACACTTTATAAATACCCTGCCTTGTCTCTCTGAACCATGACACTTTATAAATACCCTGCCTTGTCTCTCTCTCTGAACCATGACACTTTATAAATACCCTGCCTTGTCTCTCTGAACCATGACACTTTATAAATACCCTGCCTTGTCTCTCTCTCTGAACCATGACACTTTATAAATACCCTGTCTTGTCTCTCTGAACCATGACACTTTATAAAAACCCTGCCTTGTCTCTCTCTCTGAACCATGACACTGTATAAATACCCTGCCTTGTCTCTCTCTGAACCATGACACTTTATAAATACCCTGCCTTGTCTCTCTCTGAACCATGACACTTTATAAATACCCTGCCTTGTCTCTCTGAACCATGACCCTTTATAAATACCCTGCCTTGTCTCTCTGAACCATGACACTTTATAAATACCCTGCCTTGTCTCTCTGAACCATGACACTTTATAAATACCCTGCCTTGTCTCTCTCTGAACCATGACACTTTATAAATACCCTGCCTTGTCTCTCTGAACCATGACACTTTATAAATACCCTGCCTCATCTCTCTCTCTGAACCATGACACTTTATAAATACCCTGCCTTGTCTCTCTCTGAACCATGACACTTTATAAATACCCTGCCTTGTCTCTCTGAACCATGACACTTTATAAATACCCTGCCTTGTCTCTCTGAACCATGACACTTTATAAATACCCTGCCTTGTCTCTCTCTGAACCATGACACTTTATAAATACCCTGCATTGTCTCTCTATGAACCATGACACTTTATAAATACCCTGCCTTGTCTCTCTCTCTGAACCATGACACTTTATAAATACCCTGCCTCGTCTCTCTGAACCATGACACTTTATAAATACCCTGCCTTGTCTCTCTCTCTGAACCATGACACTTTATAAATACCCTGCCTTGTCTCTATGAACCATGACACTTTATAAATACCCTGCCTTGTCTTTCTGAACCATGACACTTTATAAATACCCTGCCTTGTCTCTCTGAACCATGACACTTTATAAATACCCTGCCTTGTCTCTCTCTGAACCATGACACTTTATAAATACCCTGCCTTGTCTCTCTCTGAACCATGACACTTTATAAATACCCTGCCTTGTCTCTCTGAACCATGACACTTTATAAATACCCTGCCTCATCTCTCTCTGAACCATGACACTTTATAAATACCCTGCCTTGTCGCTCTGAACCATGACACTTTATAAATACCCTGCCTTGTCTCTCTCTCTGAACCATGACACTTTATAAATACCCTGCCTTGTCTCTCTGAACCATGACACTTTATAAATACCCTGCCTTGTCTCTCTCTCTGAACCATGACACTTTATAAATACCCTGCCTTGTCTCTCTCTCTGAACCATGACATTTTATAAATACCCTGCCTTGTCTCTCTCTCTGAACCATGACACTTTATAAATACCCTGCCTTGTCTCTCTCTGAACCATGACACTTTATAAATACCCTGCCTTGTCTCTCTCTGAACCATGACACTTTATAAATACCCTGCCTTGTCTCTCTCTGAACCATGACACTTTATAAATACCCTGCCTCGTCTCTCTGAACCATGACACTTTATAAATACCCTGCCTTGTCTTTCTGAACCATGACACTTTATAAATACCCTGCCTTGTCTCTCTGAACCATGACACTTTATAAATACCCTGCCTTGTCTCTCTCTCTCTCTGAACCATGACACTTTATAAATACCCTGCCTTGTCTCTATGAACCATGACACTTTATAAATACCCTGCCTTGTCTCTCTGAACCATGACACTTTATAAATACCCTGCCTTGTCTCTCTGAACCATGACACTTTATAAATACCCTGCCTTGTCTCTCTCTGAACCATGACACTTTATAAATACCCTGCCTTGTCTCTCTCTGAACCATGACACTTTATAAATACCCTGCCTTGTCTCTCTGAACCATGACACTTTATAAATACCCTGCCTCATCTCTCTCTGAACCATGACACTTTATAAATACCCTGCCTTGTCGCTCTGAACCATGACACTTTATAAATACCCTGCCTTGTCTCTCTCTCTGAACCATGACACTTTATAAATACCCTGCCTTGTCTCTCTGAACCATGACACTTTATAAATACCCTGCCTTGTCTCTCTCTCTGAACCATGACACTTTATAAATACCCTGCCTTGTCTCTCTGAACCATGACACTGTATAAATACCCTGCCTTGTCTCTCTGAACCATGACACTTTATAAATACCCTGCCTTGTCTCTCTGAACCATGACACTTTATAAATACCCTGCCTTGTCTCTCTGAACCATGACACTTTATAAATACCCTGCCTCATCTCTCTCTGAACCATGACACTTTATAAATACCCTGCCTTGTCTCTCTCTCTGAACCATGACACTTTATAAATACCCTGCCTTGTCTCTCTGAACCATGACACTTTATAAATACCCTGCCTTGTCTCTCTCTGAACCATGACACTTTATAAATACCCTGCCTTGTCTCTCTCTCTGAACCATGACACTTTATAAATACCCTGCCTTGTCTCTCTGAACCATGACACTTTATAAATACCCTGCCTTGTCTCTCTCTGAACCATGACACTTTATAAATACCCTGCCTTGTCTCTCTGAACCATGACACTTTATAAATACCCTGCCTTGTCTCTCTCTCTGAACCATGACACTTTATAAATACCCTGCCTTGTCTCTCTGAACCATGACACTTTATAAATACCCTGCCTTGTCTCTCTGAACCATGACACTTTATAAATACCCTGCCTTGTCTCTCTGAACCATGACACTTTATAAATACCCTGCCTTGTCTCTCTGAACCATGACACTTTATAAATACCCTGCCTTGTCTCTCTGAACCATGACACTTTATAAATACCCTGCCTTGTCTCTCTCTCTGAACCATGACACTTTATAAATACCCTGCCTTGTCTCTCTGAACCATGACACTTTATAAATACCCTGCCTTGTCTCTCTCTCTGAACCATGACACTTTATAAATACCCTGCCTTGTCTCTCTCTCTGAACCATGACACTTTATAAATACCCTGCCTTGTCTCTCTGAACCATGACACTTTATAAATACCCTGCCTTGTCTCTCTCTCTGAACCATGACACTTTATAAATACCCTGCCTTGTCTCTCTGAACCATGACACTTTATAAATACCCTGCCTCATCTCTCTCTCTGAACCATGACACTTTATAAATACCCTGCCGTGTCTCTCTCTCTGAACCATGACACTTTATAAATACCCTGCCTTGTCTCTCTGAACCATGACACGTTATAAATACCCTGCCTTGTCTCTCTGAACCATGACACTTTATAAATACCCTGCCTTGTCTCTCTCTGAACCATGACACTTTATAAATACCCTGCCTTGTCTCTCTCTGAACCATGACACTTTATAAATACCCTGCCTTGTCTCTCTCTCTGAACCATGACACTTTATAAATACCCTGCCTTGTCTCTCTGAACCATGACACTTTATAAATACCCTGCATTGTCTCTCTGAACCATGACACTTTATAAATACCCTGCCTTGTCTCTCTGAACCATGACACTTTATAAATACCCTGCCTTGTCTCTCTCTCTGAACCATGACACTTTATAAATACCCTGCCTTGTCTCTCTGAACCATGACACTTTATAAATACCCTGCCTTGTCTCTCTGAACCATGACACTTTATAAATACCCTGCCTTGTCTCTCTCTGAACCATGACACTTTATAAATACCCTGCCTTGTCTCTCTCTGAACCATGACACTTTATAAATACCCTGCCTCATCTCTCTCTCTCTGAACCATGACACTTTATAAATACCCTGCCTCATCTCTCTCTCTGAACCATGACACTTTATAAATACCCTGCCTTGTCTCTCTGAACCATGACACTTTATAAATACCCTGCCTTGTCTCTCTCTCTGAACCATGACACTTTATAAATACCCTGCCTTGTCTCTCTCTCTGAACCATGACACTTTATAAATACCCTGCCTTGTCTCTCTGAACCATGACACTTTATAAATACCCTGCCTTGTCTCTCTCTCTGAACCATGACACTTTATAAATACCCTGCCTTGTCTCTCTGAACCATGACACTTTATAAATACCCTGCCTTGTCTCTCTCTCTGAACCATGACACTTTATAAATACCCTGTCTTGTCTCTCTGAACCATGACACTTTATAAAAACCCTGCCTTGTCTCTCTCTCTGAACCATGACACTGTATAAATACCCTGCCTTGTCTCTCTCTGAACCATGACACTTTATAAATACCCTGCCTTGTCTCTCTCTGAACCATGACACTTTATAAATACCCTGCCTTGTCTCTCTGAACCATGACCCTTTATAAATACCCTGCCTTGTCTCTCTGAACCATGACACTTTATAAATACCCTGCCTTGTCTCTCTCTCTGAACCATGACACTTTATAAATACCCTGCCTTGTCTCTCTGAACCATGACACTTTATAAATACCCTGCCTTGTCTCTCTGAACCATGACACTTTATAAATACCCTGCCTTGTCTCTCTCTGAACCATGACACTTTATAAATACCCTGCCTTGTCTCTCTGAACCATGACACTTTATAAATACCCTGCCTTGTCTCTCTCTCTGAACCATGACACTTTATAAATACCCTGCCTTGTCTCTCTGAACCATGACACTTTATAAATACCCTGCCTTGTCTCTCTGAACCATGACACTTTATAAATACCCTGCCTTGTCTCTCTCTCTGAACCATGACACGTTATAAATACCCTGCCTTGTCTCTCTGAACCATGACACTTTATAAATACCCTGCCTTGTCTCTCTCTCTGAACCATGACACTTTATAAATACCCTGCCTTGTCTCTCTCTCTGAACCATGACACTTTATAAATACCCTGCCTTGTCTCTCTCTCTGAACCATGACACTTTATAAATACCCTGCCTTGTCTCTCTGAACCATGACACTTTATTTTTTATTTTTTTATTGGTCTTTTTCCCCCTCCATTTTCCTCCGATTTTCTCCCATCCCAATGTTAGTCGTATGCCAATTCCCAGTCCCTTCCTGGTCGCTGCGCTTTATCCCCCACAGTCAGATCATTTGGGAGAGTGGAGGCTACCACGTGCTTCCTCCGACACACGTCCAGCCAATCACCGCTTCTTTTCACCTGGCAGCGCGGATTCTCATTGAGAGGGCGTAGCGTGTGGGAGGACCACACTATCCCCCTCACGTCCAATCCGCGCTTAGCAGGCGCCCCGACCGAACTGTAGGAGTCGCTGTTTACAACGACCCGGACCCACCCCGCCAGCTTCTCCCACCCTCTGATACAGCCAATTGTATCAGTGCAGACGGCCAGCCAAGCTGGTGACAACCCCGGAGCTGTGAGCTGGATTCGAACAGGCGAACCAAGCTCACAGCTCCGGGGCTGGTGACGAACGCAATCTCCGCTCGACCACCTAACCGCCCTACCATGACACTTTATAAATACCCTGCCTTGTCTCTCTCTCTGAACCATGACACTTTATAAATACCCTGCCTTGTCTCTCTGAACCATGACACTTTATAAATACCCTGCCTTGTCTCTCTCTCTGAACCATGACACTTTATAAATACCCTGCCTTGTCTCTATGAACCATGACACTTTATAAATACCCTGCCTTGTCTCTCTGAACCATGACACTTTATAAATACCCTGCCTTGTCTCTCTGAACCATGACAATTTATAAATACCCTGCCTTGTCTCTCTGAACCATGACACTTTATAAATACCCTGCCTTGTCTCTCTGAACCATGACACTTTATAAATACCCTGCCTTGTCTCTCTGAACCATGACACTTTATAAATACCCTGCCTTGTCTCTCTGAACCATGACACTTTATAAATACCCTGCCTTGTCTCTCTGAACCATGACACTTTATAAATACCCTGCCTTGTCTCTCTGAACCATGACACTTTATAAATACCCTGCCTTGTCTCTCTCTGAACCATGACACTTTATAAATACCCTGCCTTGTCTTTCTCTCTGAACCATGACACTTTATAAATACCCTGCCTTGTCTCTCTGAACCATGACACTTTATAAATACCCTGCCTTGTCTCTCTCTGAACCATGACACTTTATAAATACCCTGCCTTGTCTCTCTCTGA